>NC_090620.1:1593298-1598396 GCF_004359215.1 Bremia lactucae
TCAGGGGCGAGATGAGACATTTTATTGTCTTCACTCCCCTGAGTGGTACCCACTGAAGCAGGGGTACCACAAGAACTTTTATTACGATGGCTTACGCCATCGTCATCACCTTGCACAGAAACAGGTGCAGGTGACCGTACGGGAGACGGAACGGGCTATAAGGGATCATCCTCATCGTCGGAATCATAAAGACTATTAATTCGTCTATCAGAATGAGCCCTCTCATTCGAAGGCTCATAGTCAGCCGCCTGACGTCTATCAGCCGACTGTCCTATTCCCCCCGAGTCGGCCATTTCGTCCGACTCGCATTCGTAGTTGACCTCCAAAGAGGGATCGTTGGCACGTAGTGAATCACCACGTGCACCCGCAACATCTAGTGTTGCGCGAGTGGAAGATACTACGGCAGACGTTCCGTCTGCCGCAAGAGATAACAGTGCGTCACCCGCGGCTGCACGAACCGCAGCCGAAGGCGCAGCACTATCAACACCCTGCATGAATTGTTCTTCATGCGATGGAATTTAAAGTGATGGTTCTGACCAATCATCATCATTATTAAATTAAGTGGTCACATAGTGACCACTCCATCCAGGTTGTGTAGCGGGGTGTATCGTTACATGAAATTAATACTTAAAGGTTGTTAATTAATATATTATCTAAAAGGTAGATAATATTTGGAGGATATTACTTTATATAGTAATGTTCTGAATTTTTATCCATAAATAGGTATAGACCATTATATCTATTTATCCCGCAGACTAATCAACTGTAGATGTAAACAAAAGAGAGAGACAGATAAGATAAGATTTCAATTGCATGTTTAGTATTAGTTTATAATTAAGTTAGCGTTAACAGATAGAAAGAAGAGAACCTTAATTATATAAATACAGTTTTTCATTTAACCCTCTTTAACCTAGTTGCCTTAACGAGAAGTCTTCCTCTGCACGTACTAGTGTACGTGAAATAACGTAAGGCACCACTCGCAACTGAAGCAGTGCAAAGTGGACTTGTTCTGAAGTAGTACAAGTCGTAGTGCCCCGTTACATCACCCACCATTTAAGATAACTGAAATTGGCTGATTAAATAAAAAGAACTAAACATACTACTACTTATTTTGCTCGCATTCCAACGAACGCTCTTTATCAATACAGAGCCTTCAACATACAGAACACCGTTTTCGTCGCTTTAAGGTATTGTCGTGCCGCCATGCAACCTGTAACGGGCCCTAACGTTACACAGTCCCCGTTAAGTACACTTTGTGTACTTAAGAGGATGGTCAATTACTTAAATGAAGTAATTAGACCACCAATTGGTGTGGTTCACATTGTGACCCACCCTGCGTATGTGATGCACATGGGTGCATTCACATTAGGAGGGATGACGGCTAGCTAAACCGTTACGCGAGGTATCTAGAAAGATATGCTCGCAATACATATTAGTGTTATCTACAGAGATGACATTTTATGATTGGTAAAGATAGGTATTTATATTTAACACGATTATATATAAATTATTCTAAAAACTACTTCCTACTTGGTAAGTGCGCACGAGGAGTCGGATCACTGCTCCGGTGACGACACATATACCAGATTACTCAGTGCGTTGGGTGAGGTCGCTAAGGTGCCCACCACAACTTCCTTACTGCACGCGAGAGTAGACAGTCAAACCGCTTCCTCGCTGTGCTAGGGTGTGTGGTTAAGTGGAGCGAACCCGCATTAAGACGTGCCCGCATACACTTGGTAGCACTTGAAATCCTTCCCACGACCCGCATCTCTGCGTGTGTACGTGAGGATGAGCCTTCATATCGATTGGGCTCGTGTTCTTCACCTCACCGAACATCATCGGGAGGTGGTAGAACACTGGGGCATGGTGAACAAGCACTGGCCAGACACTTGGACAATCCTCCTGAGTAAAATAATGCTCAGTTGGAGCGGTTTGAGGCATTCGTGCTCGGTCAGTGGATAGCCGCGTCCGAGGCACAGAGCCGCGACGGAGTCCGTCACTCAGACTCAGGATGAGCTGAGGCATGAGAAGACTCGGGCGAGGGTCTCAACAGGACTATTAAGATGCTCTCTGCCCGGCCGCGGCAGCCGAGGCCCATTTGAGTGGACCCGCCCAAGTTCGATTGAAATGTAGCACACACGATTGCTCACTGGCTGTTACCTGTGGAGCAATGCGATGTGGCGCAGCTCATCGAGGACGACAGCTAGATGGTGTCGTACGCCATGTCGCACCTGCGCGGTAAGGCTTCAGAGTGAGCTTTCTCGGCGTTTATGGCGGACGTTAAAGCGATCCCTCCATGAGTGATGTTAAACGACAAAGATTCGCGCCATGTACCAGCCGCCGAACAACGAGGTGTTGCTATAGGCGCGCTTCTTTGGAGCGCGACAGGCGAAGCGATCTCTGCAAGAGAATGTTTAGGAGATGCGCTCGCTGACGGCATCCATTACCGTAGGTCCGATTCCGGAGCACATTAAGGTGCCCACGATTATGAACGGACTACGGCACGGATCATCACGAAATGCCCTTTTTAGAAAGGTGTCGTCGACGATGGAAGAGGCAATCCAAATTGCCTTTGTTGAGGATCAATCCTATAACAGTGCCTCGGCGACAGTTTGGTTTAAGCTGTCGGCCGATAGGACAGACGACACTCCCATGGAATTAGGCAATACAGATTTAGTCTGCTTTAAAAGCGGCAAGCGCGGCCATATGATGGCTCGCTGCTATACCAAGGTCCCTACTGGGGAGAAGCGGCCCAGAAAGAGGACTCCCTTCCCAAGGGCGATGGCAAGAACCAGCGTGTGAGACGCATGATTTCTGCATCGACTACTGCGAGATGCCCTACTGACGCGGACTCTGAGGCTACCCCTAAGCTCAGAGTTGTCGAACAAATATGTAGCATAGTCCCTGAGGTACCGAAATCTCGGACCTTAACCCTGCTGGTCCATAGCGCTCAATTACGAGGCTATGACCAAGTGATGGCCCTCCTAGTCGATTCGGGTGCATCACAGAACTTTGTAAAACTCGCGGCTCTAAAAAAGAGACCGGCGATGTTTGGGTCGCTTTGCCTGGATGGCAAGCGAGAAGAGGCGACCGTTCGTTTAGCGGACGGCGCGCTAGTTCAGGTAGAACTCGCCATTAGCTTTAGTGACTTCTTTTGTAAAGAGAAGTCCACAGTGCTTGGTATGGAGAGTCCGTATGACCTTATCATTGGCATGCCATGGTTGGCAAACACCAAGCATGGATAGATGGATAGACTGGCGTACACGCACAGTATCGAACTCTACGCAGAACACCGGAAAAGATGTGCTCCCGCAAGAGGCGCATGCAACTGATGTCGTGTCGAACATAGTTGAGAGTGCGTTGCCAAGACGTCAAATGTCATTAAGTTCTACCCAGCTCGAAGACACTGGGATAGTGAAAAGAGCGATGACAAGTAATCATGCGTCCGAATGTCCCAGAGCCAAATGCCTGTGGCAATAGACGGCGAGCTGACAAGAAGTAAAGCGTCGCATGAACCGGCACACTGACTAGAGCCTGGTGCGATTGGAAAGGGTGCGTTAGCAAGAAAAGCAACGGCATCCGCTTCCCAGTCAATGGTCGTGGTGACTCGAAGAACGAGTACCCGACAGATTAGGACGATCAAAGGCACGTCTAAACGAGTGACATTTGAATCAGTTCCTATTAAAGAGGAGAGGCCTTCGAGGCCGTCAAAGGCAAAATTGCGGAGGCATCCTCAGTTGAGGTGCTCCGGCAAGTCTTTAAATCTGCCGAGGAGATAGTAAATGTCACGAATATGTCGTGGGATATGTTCCTTGCCGAATTAAAGGAAGGAAATATGCTTCCGCCTGAGATTGAACCGGGGGGACCCACTGCTTACAAGACAGATGCTCTGCCGCGGAGCCACACAAGCTTCACCGTACTATTACTTACCTCGCTACAAATCTTTTGCATATCGTAAAGCTACTGTACTTGCCCGACCATGTCGACATCCCTTTGAAAAAGGACCTCTAAAGTGGAAGTCCTGGCGGATGTCTGCTAATTTGATGCAATCCGGAATTGCAGTGAAATGTATACCAGAAGGATGAGTTTGATGAAAATGACGGCGACCTATAGCAGTATTGGCAAAGCAGCAACAACCACCTCTTCTGGGTGTGTCCGCGCTTCTGGACGATGCGATGAGAGAAGCGGCCCAGCCATGCATGTTTCCGCCTGAGATTGAACCGGGGGGACCTTCTGCTTACAAGACAGATGCTCTGCCACGGAGCCACACAGGCTTTCACCATACTATTACTTACCTCACTACAAATCTTTGCATATCGTAACGCTACTGTACTTGCCCGACCATGTCCGACATCCCTTCGAAAAAGACCTCTAAAGTGGAAGTCCTGGCGGATGCCTGCTACTATAATAGAATCCGGAATGCAGTGAAATGATTATCACAAGACTGAATTTGATGAAAAATACGGCGACCTATAGCAGAATTGGAAAAGCAGCAACAATATCTTTTTCTGGGCGTGTCCGCGCTTCCGGACGATGCGATGAGAGAGCGGCCCAGCCATGCATGTTTCCGCCTGAGATTGGACCGGGGGGACCTTCTGTTTACAAGACAGATGCCATGCCACAGAGCCACACAGGCTTCACCATACTATTGCTTACCTCGCTACAAATCTTTTGCATTTCGAAACGCTACTGTACTTGCCCGACCATGTCCGACATCCGTTTGAGAAAAAGGACCTCAAAAGTGGAAGTCGTGGCGTATGTCTGCTTCTTTATTGCAATCCGGAATTGCAGTGAAATGTATACCAGAAGACTGAATTTGATGAAAATGACGGCAACATATAGCAGTATTGGCAAAAGCAGCAGCAACCTCCCCTTCTGGGCGTGTCCGCGCTTCTGGACGATGCGATGAGAGAAGCGGCCCAGCCATGCATGTTTCCACCTGAGATTGGACCGGGGGGAGCTTCTGTTTACAAGACAGATGTTATGCCACAGAGCCACACAGGCTTCACCATACTATTACTTACCTCGCTACAAATCTTTGCATATCGTAACGCTACTGTACTTGCCCGACCATGTCCGATATCCCTTCGAAAAAGAA
>NC_090620.1:1598462-1602541 GCF_004359215.1 Bremia lactucae
AGAAAAGCAACGGCATCCGCTTCCCAGTCAATGGTCGTGGTGACTCGAAGAACGAGTACCCGACAGATTAGGACGATCAAAGGCACGTCTAAACGAGTGACATTTGAATCAGTTCCTATTAAAGAGGAGAGGCCTTCGAGGCCGTCAAAGGCAAAATTGCGGAGGCATCCTCAGTTGAGGTGCTCCGGCAAGTCTTTAAATCTGCCGAGGAGATAGTAAATGTCACGAATATGTCGTGGGATATGTTCCTTGCCGAATTAAAGGAAGGAAATATGCTTCCGCCTGAGATTGAACCGGGGGGACCCACTGCTTACAAGACAGATGCTCTGCCGCGGAGCCACACAAGCTTCACCGTACTATTACTTACCTCGCTACAAATCTTTTGCATATCGTAAAGCTACTGTACTTGCCCGACCATGTCGACATCCCTTTGAAAAAGGACCTCTAAAGTGGAAGTCCTGGCGGATGTCTGCTAATTTGATGCAATCCGGAATTGCAGTGAAATGTAAACCAGAAGGATGAGTTTGATGAAAATGACGGCGACCTATAGCAGTATTGGCAAAGCAGCAACAACCACCTCTTCTGGGCGTGTCCGCGCTTCTGGACGATGCGATGAGAGAAGCGGCCCAGCCATGCATGTTTCCGCCTGAGATTGAACCGGGGGGACCTTCTGCTTACAAGACAGATGCTCTGCCACGGAGCCACACAGGCTTTCACCATACTATTACTTACCTCACTACAAATCTTTGCATATCGTAACGCTACTGTACTTGCCCGACCATGTCCGACATCCCTTCGAAAAAGGACCTCTAATGTGAAAGTCCTGGTGGATGTCTGCTACTTTCATGCAATCCGGAATTGCAGTGAAATGTTTATTAGAAGGCTGAATTTGATGAAAATGACGGCAACCTATAGCAGAATTGGAAAAGCAGCAACAATATCCTTTTCTGGGCGTGTCCGCGCTTCCGGACGATGCGATGAGAGAGCGGCCCAGCCATGCATGTTTCCGCCTGAGATTGGACCGGGGGGACCTTCTGTTTACAAGACAGATGCCATGCCTCAGAGCCACACAGGCTTCACCATACTATTGCTTACCTCGCTACAAATCTTTTGCATTTCGAAACGCTACTGTACTTGCCCGACCATGTCCGACATCCGTTTGAGAAAAAGGACCTCAAAAGTGGAAGTCGTGGCGTATGTCTGCTTCTTTATTGCAATCCGGAATTGCAGTGAAATGTATACCAGAAGACTGAATTTGATGAAAATGACGGCAACATATAGCAGTATTGGCAAAAGCAGCAGCAACCTCACCTTCTGGGCGTGTCCGCGCTTCTGGACGATGCGATGAGAGAAGCGGCCCAGCCATGCATGTTTCCACCTGAGATTGGACCGGGGGGAGCTTCTGTTTACAAGACAGATGTTATGCCACAGAGCCACACAGGCTTCACCATACTATTACTTACCTCGCTACAAATCTTTGCATATCGTAACGCTACTGTACTTGCCCGACCATGTCCGATATCCCTTCGAAAAAGAATCTCTAAAGTGAAAGTCCTGGTGGATGTCTGCTACTTTCATGCAATCCGGAATTGCAGTGAAATATTTATTAGAAGGCTGAATTTGATGAAAATGACGGCAACCTATAGCAGAATTGGAAAAGCAGCAACAATATCCTTTTCTGGGCGTGTCCGCGCTTTCGGACGATGCGATGAGAGAGCGGCCCAGCCATGCATGTTTCCGCCTGAGATTGGACCGGGGGGACCTTCTGTTTACAAGACAGATGCCAAGCCACAGAGCCACACAGGCTTCACCATACTATTGCTTACCTCGCTACAAATCTTTTGCATTTCGAAACGCTACTGTGCTTGCCCGACAATGTCCGACATCCCTTTGAAAAAAACCCTCAAAAGTTAATGTCCTGACATGTCTGCTACTTTGACGGGTATGCGATGGCAAAAGCAGCCCATCCTTGCATGCTTCCGCCCGGGATAGGACCGGAAACCTTCTGTTTACACGACAGATGCTCTGTTACTGAGCTACACAGGCTTCACCGGTATGTTATCCACCTCGATACAAATCACGTGTATTTCATATCGCTATTGTACTTGCCCGACCATGTCCAACATCCCTTCAAAAAAGTCTTGCTAAATGGAATTATATTGCGGATGTCTGCTACTTTGATGCAATCCAACATTGCGGTAAAAAAACTCGCCCGAGCAGCAACAACAGCTTCTTCTAGCCGTGTCCGCAATCTCGAGAGATGCGATGGCAGAAGCAGCCCATCCTTGCATGCCTCCGCCCGGGATTGAACCGGGGGACCTTCTGCTTACAAGACAGATGCTCTGCCACTGAGCCACACAGGCTTTCACCGGTATGTTATCCACCTCGCTACAAATCACGTGTATTTTATATCGCTACTGTACTTGCCCGACCATGTCGAACATCCTTCAAAAAAGGCGTACTAAATGGAATTATATTGCGGATGTCTGCTACTTTGATGCAAACCAACATTGCGGTGAAAAAAAATCGCCCAAAAAGCAAAAACAGCTTCTTCTAGCCGTGTCCGCAATCTCGGAGATGCGATGGCAGAAGCAGCCCATCCTTGCATGCCTCCGCCCGGGATTGAACCGGGGACCTTCTGCTTACAAGACAGATGCTCTGCCACGGAGCCACACAGGCTTTCACCATACTATTACTTACCTCACTACAAATCTTTGCATATCGTAACGCTACTGTACTTGCCCGACCATGTCCGACATCCCTTCGAAAAAGGACCTCTAAAGTGAAAGTCCTGGTGGATGTCTGCTACTTTCATGCAATCCGGCATTGCAGTGAAATGTTTATTAGAAGGCTGAATTTGATGAAAATGACGGCAACCTATAGCAGAATTGGAAAAGCAGCAACAATATCCTTTTCTGGGCGTGTCCGCGCTTTCGGACGATGCGATGAGAGAGCGGCCCAGCCATGCATGTTTCCGCCTGAGATTGGACCGGGGGGACCTTCTGTTTACAAGACAGATGCCAAGCCACAGAGCCACACAGGCTTCACCATACTATTGCTTACCTCGCTACAAATCTTTTGCATTTCGAAACGCTACTGTACTTGCCCGACAATGTCCGACATCCCTTTGAAAAAAACCCTCAAAAGTTAATGTCCTGACATGTCTGCTACTTTGACGGGTATGCGATGGCAAAAGCAGCCCATCCTTGCATGCTTCCGCCCGGGATAGGACCGGAAACCTTCTGTTTACACGACAGATGCTCTGTTACTGAGCTACACAGGCTTCACCGGTATGTTATCCACCTCGATACAAATCACGTGTATTTCATATCGCTATTGTACTTGCCCGACCATGTCCAACATCCCTTCAAAAAAGTCTTGCTAAATGGAATTATATTGCGGATGTCTGCTACTTTGATGCAATCCAACATTGCGGTAAAAAAACTCGCCCGAGCAGCAACAACAGCTTCTTCTAGCCGTGTCCGCACTTTCGGGTATGCGATGGTACAGCAGCCGATCCTTGCATGCCTCCGCCCGGGATTAAACCGGGGACCTTCTGCTTACAAGACAGATGCTCTGCCACTGAGTCACACAGGCTTCACCGGTATGTTATCCACCTCGCTACAAATCACGTGTATTTCATATCGCTACTGTACTTGCCCGACCATGTCGAACATCCCTTCAGAAAAGGCCTACTAAATGGAAGTATATTGCGGATGTCTGCTACTTTGATGCAATCCAACATTGCGGTGAAAAATACTCGCCCAAAAAGCAACAACAGCTTCTTCTAGCCGTGTCCGCAATCTCGAGAGATGCGATGGCAGAAGCAGCCCATCCTTGCATGCCTCCGCCCGGGATTGAACCGGGGACCTTCTGTTAACAAGACAGATGCTCTGCCACTGAGCAACACAGACTTCGCCGGTATGTTATCCACCTCGCTACAAATCACGTGTATTTCATATCGCTACTGTACTTGCCCGACCATGTCGAACATCCCTTCAAAAAAGGCTTACTAAATGGAATTATATTGCGGATGTCTGCTACTTTGATGCAATCCAACATTGCGGTGAAAAAAAAAA
>NC_090620.1:1618359-1621374 GCF_004359215.1 Bremia lactucae
GAGCCCTTGTATGACTATAGCGGTTCTTTCTCGTCAGACGCAACTTAAGCAATCACTGTAGTACACTTTCTGTGTTCTTGTCGATAGATCCCACTTAGGATCGATTTTGCCCTGGTGCAGTGGTCAAGGACCAAAATGGTGACTCCTAACGTCACGGTTCGAACCCTGCTCCAACCAGAAAACGCAAATGCAGCAATCTTTCCGATACCCTTGGAACTTCGTCCCAAAGTCTATTGAACGCTCACATTTAACCAAACGGTTACAAATTGCGCTCCGATAAAGCAGCGCTTACACTTATGCAGGTTGCGATTTCTGAATTGCTATTGTATCGATTGCATTCGTAGATGTTTTAATCTTAATCACTCAAGGATCAACTTTGGCACAACTGTTGAGAGAAGAGGGCACGGCCTTGACCCTCGCCACACTCTCTGACTCACAAGGTAAATATTGCGTGTTTTAGACTTCGGATCACGTCGGACGTATGATACAATAGTCCTCGACGCATCGGCAGGCGCAGCCGTGTTCCTCCCTGCTAGGATTGATCCATCAACCTTTCGCACTCCAAGTCGATGCTGTACCACTGCACAAGAGCGGCCTTATGGTAAAAGATGTTCCAGCACAGCTTTTAGTAGTAACAGTATCTCCAGGCAAGAATGAAAAAGCGAGTAACCAGCTGCTGAGTGGGTGTCGGGCTCTGCTGAGGAAGGGCGTTGATATGAAAATTCAACCAGAGAACAGCGCACAGACAGTCCTAGTTGCCCCCAGGCAGGATTGAACTACCGACCTTCCGCTTACTAAGCGGGTGCTCTACCACTGAGCTATAGGGGCCACTTCTCAATTTACCGGCTAACCCACAAGTCGACTATTTCGAAGAACCCATATCGTTTAAGCTTCTTAGCTCCACAGCCTTAACCGCTTTCCCTTCCGCCAGCCATCATGGAGAAACCAGCTTCTGCCTCTTCTCTCCTTCGTGCTGACAACATCGCCTCTGTAGCATCTGATCCGGCTAAGGCCTTTGCTCTCAGCATCCCGTTCGATGCTGCAGCCGCTTACCCGCTCGAGATTTCTGCCGGAGCCAACTCCGCTGATCCCCGACTTGTCATCTCTGACGTCGGTGAAGAGCCTGCCGTAAGTATGCTGTCTTCTCCATCGTCTCCGCTCATGCCGGCGTCGCCTCCACTGCCCGCGCTTCCCATTCATGTGACTACTGGGTCACCTGGTGCTGGGAGGCGCTCCGACGAAGCTGACATGAGCGATGCGACCGAACCAGTCGTATTGTCTCACGAAGCCCCGGATGACGAAGAAAAAGCGCCGTCTCCTCAATCACCGCCTACGGACGCTACTACTTATGTGGAGGCTGGTGATGGCGCTGCCCCGACTGATGCTGCTGACCAGCGTCCGACGATGGCTGACCTGCTGTTCCAGCAAGAGTCCATTCGCCGAGACCATGCAACTGTCGACGCCGCTCGTCGTCGCGTGGAGACTCCGAAGCCTCTCGCGCTTGACATTGAAGCGATCGAGCGCCAATATGCCGCCGGTTGTGACTGGTCTGGCATTGAAGGCGTATGACCGGGTTAATTGGCATTTCATGTTCAAGATTCTCGACAGGATGGGTTGTGGTGGACAGTTCTTACGTTGGGTGAAGCTCCTGTATACCCGACCTGTAGCGCGTCTCCTGATCAATGGTCATGTACAAGAGGCCATTCACCCCACACGTGGTGTCAAACAAGGCGATCCACTTTCAGCATTGTTATTTCTTCTAGTAATAGAACCGCTTGGAAATCTGCTTCGGCAACATGATGAACATGGAATCTGCCTTACAGACGACTTCACGGTTACCAGTGTCTTTTTTGCAGATGATTCGACGCTTCTCAGTAATTCGAGTGCTGGAGTTCAAGCACAGCTTAGACTCGTGGATGAATTCTGCCAAGGGTCAGGTGCGAAGCTTAACAGGACCAAGTGCGTGTTGATGAGCCTCAACCGGTCGCGGGTCGCGCCTTCAATGGATGACCTACAGTCACTGGGTTTCGATGACACGGTGAAACACCTTGGTATTCTCTTTGGCCAGCGCAACACCAGTGATGATATTATCAGTTTTCTTGACCAGCGTTTCTATGATGGTTTTAAAATGTGGCATCGTCGAGCGCGTACGATTGATGGACGCCTTCTACTCGCGCAGACTATGGTGTTGTCGCGCCTTTGGCACTACACCATGCACGTCGTCGTTCCCGATCGCCTACTGAAACAATGGCAAGCCGCTCTACATCGCTTTGTGCTCGGTAGAAAGTATGAACGCAGTGAGAGGTACTTTCAACTGGTACCGAATGAAATCCTGCACAAACGTCGAGATAAAGGCGGACTCCAGCTCCCCAACATCAGCGACCTAGTGCAGCGGCAACGTATACAAACGCTTTTACGGTTTGTAAACGATGCTAACCCAATAAACTGCAATTGGACCACGCCGGGGCTTCGACTCATTGCCGGTTTCTTTCCAGACTGGGGACCACAAAGTCCGCTCGATTTCTTGACGGTAAATCCCCGGCGCCACGGCTTCGATCTCAACTGGACCAGCCTACCGACGTGGTGGCGCATTACTTGGCGCAATTGGTTTGAACTCCGATGGCCAGTGACTTGGCATGACATCGCACACGCCACAAGACTCGAGTACGCGATGCAAGAGCCAATCTGGTTTCACGGGGATCCGATCCAGCTGCTGAGTGGGTGTCGGGCTCTGCTGAGGAAGGGCGTTGATATGAAGATTCAACCTGAGAACAGCGCACAGACAGTCCTAGTTGCCCCCAGGCAGGATTGAACTTCCGACCTTCCGCTTACTAAGCGGGTGCTCTACCACTGAGCTATACGGGCCTGGCAGCGCTGTAATGCTCAGTTGTATGCTGCGGTTCAGGGTTCGAGCCCTTGTATGACTATAGCGGTTCTTTCTCGTCAGACGCAACTCAAGCAATCACTGTAGTACACTTTCTGTGTTCTTGTCGATAGATCCCACTTAGGATCGAT
>NC_090620.1:1621785-1632099 GCF_004359215.1 Bremia lactucae
GGTCAGACCTCGGCGCACTGTGCATGGAGCACTGGAGCCAAATCCAGTGGCAAGGTCACCTTCTTGATGAACTTGAGGAGCTTCGCAAGCTTGAGGGTGAGTACCCGGTCGATGAGTCGGTGCTGAAGCTCCAGGTCGAAGACGACGGGTCTGTGACGCTAGTCGCTGGCGGCCTTGCCACTCGCTGCTAAGGCGGACTCGGCTACACCTAACTGGACAAACGTTGGTGTTCTCACTGTGAACACCAACGGCGTAAAGAAAAACGGCCACCTCTTGATCGAGCATCTGCTCTCCAGGTACTCGCTATCTTGTCTCCAAGAGACCAAGTTTGCCGACCGCCACCACCTTGACACCTTCCGCTTCCACCTCGAGTCGATGTTCGCGCACAAGCTGTTCGTGAGTGACGAGAATGCGCTGCTCGATCGACCGACGCGAGGTCGAAGTAACGGCGTCTTGACGCTGCTGCGCTCCGACTTTCCCGGCTTCGACTCAGCTGCCGAGGTTCCCCACCTGACAATCTCAAGCCGCTACCTCGTCGTACGTGTGATGGTCGAGCTCGCCCCCATTTACATACATAATGTGTACGCGCCGGTGGACAAACAAGAAAAACAAGCCTTCTTCTCGAGTTTGACGACAGAGGGCTTCGAAGAAGCCGCAACTCACTTAGTGCTCGGTGACCTGAACACTCCACTTGACCCAAGACTCGACTGCTCCACGCCGGACTTCCGCTGCGACCCGAGTCGCTCGAGTTGCCTTGACTGGTTGGCGCGGCTAGGCGTTGTTGACGCCTGGCGTATTCATAACGACTCGAAGCGCGTCTTCACCGGCCCGATGCCCCGCAAGAACCGGCTCGACTACGTGCTTATGTCCGAGTCGTTCTGCAACCGATTCTTCCACGGCGCCAAGTACTTCAACCCAAAGCACGCAGGCGATCACCTCGCGCACAGTGTCAGCTTTAAGTCTGGATCCCAGCTGCACGGCTGAGGGTATTGGAAGTTTCCACGATACCTTCTCGACTATCCACAAGTCGTCTCGGCGATACAGCGCGAAGCCAGCGACATCCTCAAGAAGCTCCGGTCGGCATCGAACCCGGGAAGGCTGTGGGAGACATGGAAGGTGAGGATCAAGTCGCAACTTCAGGACCTCCAGAAAAAAATCCGTACACAAGAGGCTCACGCCGTGGAAGAGGCTCGTGGTGCGCTTGACCGCGCAGCCGCGCACTACCGGACGGAGTCGGCCAAAGAGAACCGAGACGTGTACGAAGCCGCTATGCGCGAGTACAAGGCGACGGTGACAAGGTCGAGCCAGTACAGTCAAGACGCCTCCTTTGACTTTCAAGCCGCGAATGCTGAAAAGTCGACGAAGCACTTTTTCCGTCCTCTCGACACCATCCTTAGGCGCGTCTCCATCGAGGAAGTCATCACGCCAAGCGGACGCGTCTCTACCAACTCGCACGAGATCTGCCTCCGGTTCCTCGAGCACTGGGGTTCCAAGATGGGAGACGACAATAGCCCTGGCGGCAAGGCACTTCCGCTTAATGAGGTGACTCAACGCAAACTGCTGGACTCCGTCGTTCGAAAACTGCCTGAGCTTGACCGCGACATGCTGGACAGGGACGTCAGCGCGTCGGACCTCGAGCTGGCGATCAAGCACATGAAGGCAACTTCGTCTCCTGGGATGGATGGCTTGACGGCTGGCTTCTACCAGGTCGCGCCGGCAATTTTTGGCGAGTGTCTCGCGTTGATATTTAGGAACAGACTCGAGTGCGGGAAGCTTTTGGCGTCGCAACGCAAGTCGGCGGTGATCCTGCTGCACAAGAAGGGCTGCCGTGCTGACCCGGGCAACTATCGCCCGATCGCTCTGATCCCGGTCGACGTCAAGGTGCTGTCGAAGGCACTCACATTCCGTCTTCAGACTGTCATCGGCAAGCTAATCCACCCCGACCAGAAAGGTTTCGTCCGTGGCCGCTCGATCCACCATCACGTTCGCTTCCTTGCAGATCTTCAGGACCTTGTGACCAGCCGCAACGAGGAGGCATATGCGCTGTTCTTGGACTTTCAAAAAGCGTTTGACCGCGTGAACTGGGAGTACATGTTCAAGATACTCAAGCGCATGGGCATCGGAGATGGCTTCATCCGCTGGATCAAGCTGCTGTACACCGACCCGCTCGCTCATCTCCTTATCAACGGCGAAGTTCAACCGGCACTACACCCAACACGTGGAGTAAAGCAAGGCGACCCGCTCTCTGCGCTGCTCTTTATCTTGACGATTGAACCGCTTGGTAGCCTGCTCCGATCGCACGAGGAATACGGTGTTTGCCTCAACGATGACCACACGGCGACGAGCATCTTCTTTGCAGATGACTCGACGCTCCTCGGTAGCTCCATCGCGAACCTGCAGGCTCAGCTCGATATCGTCAAAACATACTGTAAAGGCTCCGGCGCGAAATTAAATATATCCAAGTCGGTGCTGCTGGCGCTGAATCGTAGCCTCGAGTGCCCGTTGATGCCGGATGTTCAGGTCCTCGGGCAGACGGAGTCGGTTAAGTACCTTGGTATCCCATTCAGCCAGTCATGTATGGACAGCCGTATTCTCGATTTGCTTGACCAACGCTTCTACGACGGCTTCAAATCGTGGTATCGGCGCGCGCGGACATTGCGCGGCCGACTTCTCGTGGCGCAGACGATGGTGCTCTCGCGTTTGTGGCATTACACGCAGCACGTGTCGGTTCCGGCAGCCATTGTTCGTCGGTGGCAGTCGATGCTGAACCGCTTCGTGCTGAGTCGTAAGCACGACCGCAACGCCTCTCACATTCAGCTGATCCCAAGCGAGTACTTGTACCGGCGACGCGGTGACGGAGGTCTTGGGGTACCGTATCTGGACGCGCAGCTCAAGCGACAACGACTTCAGCTCCTGCTTCAGTTCGTGCCTTCAGCTCAGTCGGCAGCGTCTCGAAATTGGACAACGCCAAGCGTGGAGTTGCTGCGCTCGATTCTCCCTCGTTACGGTGGATGCCACGCGCTCGATCTCCTGATGATATCACCACGGCGACACGGCACCATGATTGACTGGCGCCACACGTCGAGATGGTGGAAGTCAACGCTAACTTGGTGGCACCGCACATGCTGGGAGATCACGTGGCATGACCTTCCGATTGAAGAGCGTGCCATTAATGGACTTCGACAACCGATCTGGTTCAACTCTAACGTTGAGCTACAGTATGAACAGAAAACGCGCTTGGGCACGGCAACGGCGCATCGACGGTGCCTCGGTATGGTACCTGAGCCCCAGCGGAGCTTTCGACTTCATATTTCGCGCGTCTTCGGTCTCCGCTCGCTGGCAGACTTCACCTGTCACGGCAACGCGTGGCCAACTCAGCGCGAGTTTTCCGAACAACACGTGGACTTTTACCATAAGAGGGTGTCTCCAGGGCAGCAACTCAAGTGGCTGCGTGCCCTACACAGAGAGGCGACACAGATCGTGGATCGACTTGGTGCGCGATCTACTGTTTGGCCGACGCCTCATGGAGTTGCATGGAGTTTGGTACCGCATGTAGGCATAACGAGTAACGGAAAGCTGTGCTTGTTCCCAACGATACCAAAGTCGGCCGTCATAAGCATCGTTTGGACGCCAAAGCCGCCGCGGAAGCCGCACCAATGAAGACTTACTCTGAAAGTGGTACCGAGTCGCCATTTCCGGGGCGGGTGTCTCAGTGTTTGAGGCTGGAGGGGCCGATGTCGTACGAGCGTTGGTCACTATCTCCAGGTCAGTGCTCTCAATTCCAATAATCCTACCAACGCTGCCCCTGGAGCCGCTTTCGGCGCTGTCGGTCACCGGAACAACTTGTACACAACTCACGTCCTCAGTCATGCTTTCGCCTTCATCCACGTCATCCTCGCAATCAGCAGGCAGCAGGTCCGTGAGGTCGAGAAATGCAACGTCGCCACTTTCGGTCTTGGTCTCATCATCAACACTGTTGGCATTGTGCTTGTGCGTGAAGGCTCCGCTCTGTTCGCTAGCCATACTCCCGCTCTCCTTGCCCGGCGAAGCGCATCCCTCTTCGCTGTCCGAGCCCTTGCTCCCGTCCATTCTCGAACATTCGCTATCTTCGCCAGCTGAGTTTTCGCTGTCGACATTGCCTTCTACCTGCCCGGCAGTCAGACTCTCCGTCGCTCCCCCCCCAGGGCTCATGCCCCCCGTCTCCTTTTCAGGTGCAGCCGGAAACATTACAGTCCGCAGTGGAGAGAGAGACTTTGAGCCAACCTTGGGGCAGTGAGTGGGTGATGCAGCGGAAACCAGCTGGGAAGACATTTTTTTGGTCGAGGGTACGCTTGAGCAGAATCTGGAAAATTCAAAAATGACGCTAGTGTGAGCCATCGATTTGGCGAAAATACCAAACAGCATTTTGAACCCCGTGTTTTTCATATCGTTCTTCTTAAGTGAGTGTGCGGACACTGGAGAAGCCGGGAAGAAAAAAGACTCCACCTTCGACGGATGAACTGGACTCCAGGTGGCGGATAACTCCCTGGAGAGAGACCTGGGCTTCAGTTGAGTACACTCTGCGTTGGAAGAACCGAATGTGAGCGGCAACTGTTGTCCAAATTGCTTGGACTGCGAACGATGTTGGTGTGGGGTGTCTGCCGTCAAACAGACACCGGTTACGGTCAGTCCAGATGAAGTGAAGCGTCACCGCACGGAGAACATGCCACACGTCGGTGACAACCTCTTCGCGTTCTTGCCACTCGTTTCGGACGCGCATATTCCGCGCGAGCGCGATGTCAAGCCAAGCGGGAGGCCTAACGAAAAATTTCGAGAACAATTTGATCACCTGCTTCCAGAGTTGCGATGCGAGTGTGCAGTCAAAGAACAAGTGCTGTTCAGACTCGATAGCGTCGCACCCGGCACGAATGCACTTTCGGATGTTCGTGTGTGCGGGCTCCAAGAACCAAAAGCGCGAGCGCACCGGCAGCAGTCGAAAAGCAAGGCGCCACTGCAGATCCTCAAAGGTTGGCAGTAAGATCGTTCGCAGTCGCTTTGAAAGCTTTACGTGTGCTTTGATCTGCTTCTCGTCCACACAGCTCCGAAAGCGGACTGCACAGCAGCTAGAGGCAATGCGCCCGGTCAAGCGCACTAGGAAGTCCGTTGTGTTGGAGGAGAGGGGTGATGTTGACACTATCGACAAGCGGCGAACGACGGCGACTGGGCTTGAGTATCGCGTGACGTGGCTGGACGACTCCAACTCTGTCTGGCTCCCACGAAACCAGCTCATAGAGGACGGCAACGCCAACCTCATCGAGACCGTTGACGCCTATTACCAGCGTTACCCGAACCAAGAGGTGACATACCAAGCCTTCATCAGCCGTAACGCGCGGGCGTACAGTGCGATCGCAGACAATGAAGATAATTCGTGCCTTCCTCATGCAATTCAAATGGCGCTCGAGCTGCTCGGCTACCAGCATGAGAGTGAGCAACTCCCGAGCATCTGGACGCAGTATCTCGAAGACGCGGTTAAGTCCAAGGTCCCGCTGGACGAAGGCTTTCACAAGACTAGCGAGATCGTCCGCTATTGCATTAAGGGAGTGTCCAAGTGCGGGATCGATATTGACATCGAAACTTTCCGCGTTAACCTCTTCGATGGTGAAGGTGCAGGACCCTTGGCGATTGCAAGACGCGTTCTCCCTGGCGACAATGGCGTCCGAGTTCTCGAGCCTGGAGTTTACATCGTCGGCGCATTCAAACGCAATATGCGAGCTCACTGCTTTGCCATGCACGTGACCGAGGACGAAGATATCATTGTGCGTGAGGAACGCATCGACTCCGGCATTGGCGACCAGACTTGGCTGCGCATGATTAAGTTTATCCGCAGGGTGAAGGTAAAACAAAACTCTAGTGAGTGACCCGACCTCTGTACACCTGGAGCCGTTGTGCCTTTGCCTCTTAAGGTTCATTTACCTGGAGACTGGACAGAAGGGACTCCGCAATTGGACTTAGCGTACTCGCGGTGGGCCTTTCTCACCTCTCCAAGTCTGTTCGGCTAAGGTTATGAACCTATATCGGCCATTCTACGTTATGGAGGTAGCAATGCGGGACCAAATGTTGTGCGCTGTGGGGTTCGAACCCACGACCTCCCGCTTGGTGAGCGGGTGCTCTACTGTCTGAGCCAGGGAAGATTGATTTTTTAACGAAGGTCGCCTTCACTCAGACACATCCTGGCCAAAAAAAAATACATCTAGACACATGATCAAGCAACATTCAAGCAACATCCGATACCTAAAAGGTGCAAATTTAAAAACTGTGTAGTTTAGTATTTATATCAGTGAGAATAGTTAGTTGCTGGTAGATTGAGAGGCCACTCAGTCTATTCTAACGTAATAGACAAACTTTTAACTGAGCTATAGGGGCCACTTCTCAATTTGCCGGCAACCCCACAAGTCAAATTTCAGAAGAACCCTTTCCCCTCTCCCCCAGCTGCTTTTTGGTTTTTACTCATGGAAAGATCAGAAGCCGCCTCTTTTTCGCATATGCAGCTGCCGCGTGTCGCAACTGGCTCCAATGTTGGGTTTACGCCCAGTATCCAGCCGGATGTCTCACACAGCCCATCCTCCTCCAAAATTTTGGTAGGAACTGGATCTTCAGCGGATGGGTCTCATGGCGCTGAACATGGCGTTACTTCGTCTCACCCGCTTGTGATTCCTTCTCCTCCGGCTCCCGAGCTTCCTCGAAAGGAGGGTGCGCTGGATGTGATGATAAGTGTTACACCGAATGTGCCTAAGAACGTCGATCGGAATGTGTCTGGTTCGTCTGCTGAGGTGCCTTCACCTGACGACGCATCCATGGAGCTTTCTCCTTCACCTACTGCAGCTCCGCTTCCAAGCTCGGATTCACGCCCAACGTTGGCTGACGTGATAATGCGGCAGGAAACTGTCCGGCGCGACGCTGCTCAAGCTGATGCTATTCGCCGTCGTGTCGAAACTCCCAAACCTCTCGCCTGCGACATTGAAGCAATCGAGCGCCAATATGCGACAGGCGGAGACTGGTCGTTTATCGCGTCTTATATGGATCAAGCACGTCCTTATGCGCTTCCGCGTGCAAAATTTGACATGATAATTGACACTGGCCGGACGCTTGCGAAGACTCCACTGATGAAGATCATGGCATCGCTTTCTGGCAAAAGCCACGGCAATGAACACCTCGAAGAACTTTACAAGCAATTTGAGATCGGTCAGATCTCCAAGCTCCCTGGCGGAAATCTTCGCTTAAAGGTCAAGTCGAGGGACACGTGCCTGCGCTTAGAGCGCACGAAAGTAAATATACTTGGTGGTGTCTACACTTTCAAGGAATTTGACATTCTCGGCGGACGGTACTTTATCGACATCTCCAATATCGACTCGGACACGGAAACCGACGTTATTTTGCACCGCTTGTTCCTCATTGGATGCAAACCGGTATATGACACGTTTCGCGAAGTGAACCTGGCGACTGGTATTACGTCCGCAACTTGGCGAGTGTATTTTCTGTCGTCCTCGTGCCCAAGCGCGCTGATGGTCAATGGATCTGTCTGCGATCAAGTGTGCTTCAACAACAAGCTGCACCCTGCACATGGCAAGAACGCTCCGTTCCAGTCTGAGCGTTTACCTTATGGCTATCGCTCTCACCATGGAATCGATCTTGGTGCACCTGCAGACGTTTTTCCTCCGCCAAATGTTGTTCCTAAGACTGGTCTTCCTAAGACTGGCCAGCCCCAACGACCGCAATCAACAAGTAAAGCACAAGCTGCGGATGCAGCTGCGCAGCTGAAAGAAGCCTCGAGCTCAACCTCACTGCAACGAGCAGTCGAGCAAATTAAACAAAAGGAAGGTCAGCTTCAGCGTGGAGCTCAGCATGGACAGCAACTCGTTGTCAGTGATAGTACCACGCCTCTCAACACTACCGAGGCGTTGTCTATTTCGACTTACAGCGGCTCCAACGGAAGGATTACTCCGCCCAGTAGCCCAAAGAATGTAAAGAAACCCCTCGTCCTCACTATGGTCCGGATGACGGCTTCACTACCGTGTCAAACAAGAAGAAGCGCGCGCGCAACGGTTTCGACTTCTCCAACATGACAGTGAAGGAAGAGACGCTTCCTCTGAATGGCATAGCCACGACCAACTACTTTCAAGCACTCCAAACGATGGAGGTAACGTTTACGCCAAAGAACGTGACGGCTGACAAGAAGTACGGTGTTCGCTACCAAGTGGTTCCTATTGACGTGAAGCGCCCGGACGTGGTGAAAACGCCGTCTGAGTCTGCTTTCTTCATCGAAAAGCACCACACTAAGATTAAGAAAGCATCAAAAGCGTCGTCTATTATGGAAGTGACCGAGTCGATGGTAAATGACGAGAACACCGCGCTTCTCAACACTCTCCCAGACTGTCTGGTGAGAGCAGACAAGAAGGTCGACGGTGTGTGCAAGCTTCTCGAAAACGTCACGAATCCCGACCACATTATGAAAAAGGCGGTGGAGTGTCCTCTAGCCTTTAGCAGCGCAGTTTCGTTGAAGATGGCTGACACTGGAGACGTAATTGCCGAGATCGCACAACTGCATGTGATTAACAGTGTTCTATGTGCATCGCAACCGACCGAAGACATAACATTTAGCACGAAATGGGCAAGATTTATGGGTATGGCAGTCCCGTCGAAGCGCAAGGATATCTTCAAAATATGTGCAAAGTGGTGGACGTCGTCGGACTCGATCCGGAAGCTATCCCGAGCCACCAAGGCCTTAGGTATTTTCGAGATCGCACTCATGTCGATTGCGCCGACACTTTTCACCAACGACCACTGGATTTAATATATCACGGGACAGCCAGTCGACTGGATTCCGGCGCATCACACGCGACTTCTTCATCCAAACACACTCTTGCGTCTCTTGCGATCAGACCTCGGATCGTTCTGCATACAGCAATGGAGCGAAGTACAATGGCAGGGTTATCTGTTGGATGACCTTGAAGAACTTCGCAAGCTCGATGGCTTCTACTTGGAAGACTCTTCGGTGCTCCAGCTCCAGTTTCTTAATGGTGAAGTAGTGATGGTGGCAGGGGGCTTAACCCGTCATTACTAATCCGTTCTCGACAAGGTCAACATGGAGCAACGTCAGTGCTCTTACCGTAAACACGAACGGGATTAAAAGGAACGGCCACCTATTTATTGAGAGCATGCTCTTCAAATACTCAGTATCGTGTGTCCAAGAAACGAAGTTCGGCGACAGTACGCATCTGTCGAACTTCATCTTTCATCTAGAATCGACCTTTAAGCACAAGGTCTTTGTGAACGACCCAAACTGTCTGCTTCATCGACCCACACGAGGAAGAAGCAATGGAGTGCTCACAGTGCTCCGGTCAGACTTTCCCGGTTTTGAGACGGCTGTCGATATCCCGGACTTATCGATCGCTGGTCGCTACCTTGTCGTTAAAGTCATTGTCGAGCGAACTCCCATCTACATTCACAACGTTTATGCACCTGTTGACAGACACGAAAAGCAACAGTTCTTCTCAAGCCTAGACACTGAGGCGTTTGAAGATCATGCAAAACACTTGGTTTTAGGCGACTTAAACACTCCTCTAAATCCTCGACTTGACTGTTGCTCCCAAGACCTGCGCTATGACTCAAGTAGGTCCAGCTGTCTCGAGTGGCTGGCAAAGCTGGGAGTAGTTGATGCATGGCGGATTCACTATGACAGCAAACGAGTATTCACTGGTCCACTCCCTCGAAAAAATCGGCTAGACTATATATTGATGTCGGAGTCACTTTACACACACGTCTACGGTGACTCGACGTATTTCTTACCAAAGCATGCTGGCGACCACCTTGCACATAGTGTGAGCTTTCGGTCTGGTAAGCAACTTCATGGCCGAGGCTACTGGAAGTTTCCTCGATATCTACTGGAGTACCCAGTCGTAGTAACAGCGATCGAAAAAGAAGCCGAGTTGATCTTATACAAATTGCGCGCCGCTTCCAACCCAGGAAAAGTTTGGGAAAATTGGAAAGTCAGCATGAAGACTCAGCTTCAGGCCGTTCAGAAGAAGCTTCGACAACAAGATTCACAGGCGGTCCACGAAGCTCACATTCAACTTGACCAAGCTTCTGCTCGGTACCGCAATTTCTCCGACAATCCAAATCGTGAGCATTTCGATGAAGCCATGAGAAACTACAAAGAGGTCGTCCTGAGGACGAGTCAGTACAACCAAGATACTGCTTTCGACTTTCAAGTTACCAACTCCGAAAAATCGACCAAGCACTTTTTCCGCCCGCTGGATACGAGCTTGAGACGCGTCT
>NC_090620.1:1632590-1649839 GCF_004359215.1 Bremia lactucae
GCTCTGACATACAGACTTCAGCAAGTCATTCTGGATCTGATTCACCCTGACCAGAAAGGGTTTGTCAAAGGTCGGTCGATTCACCACCATGTCAGATTTCTTGCCGACCTGCAAGACCTGGTAACGGCTCGCGAGGAAGAAGCATATGCGCTATTCTTAGACTTCCAGAAAGCATTTGATCGAGTCAATTGGGATTACATGTTTCGGGTGCTTGAGCGGATGGGATTCGGTGCTTCATTTATTCGATGGGTCAGGCTGTTGTACATGAACCCGCAAGCGCACCTGCTTATCAACCAAAACATACAGCCTGCACTGCATCCGACACGAGGAGTAAAACAAGGAGACCCATTGTCAGCGCTTCTTTTTGTTCTGACGATTGAGCCACTAGGCAACCTGCTTCGCGCCCACGAAGAGTATGGCGTATGTTTAAATGCAGACCAAACAGCCACCAGTATGTTCTTTGCGGACGACTCGACCCTTCTCGGCAGTTCGCTTGTGAATGTACAAGGACAGCTTGATCTTGTGGCGGAATACTGTCGTGGCTCTGGAGCCCAGCTTAATCTGACCAAGTCCGTTCTTCTTGCACTCAATCGAAGCAAGACCTGTCCTTCGTTTCCAGGCGTTCAAGTGCTTGATCGGTCGGAGACAGTCAAGTATCTCGGTATTCCTTTTGGTCAACGACACATGGACAACACTCTTCTAGAATGGCTTGACCAGCGTTTTTATGAAGGCTTCCAATTGTGGTATCGACGCGCACGCACACTTCGTGGTCGGCTTTTAGTCGCACAGACGATGGTGCTCTCCCGATTGTGGCACTATACACAACATGTGTCCGTCCCAGCAAGAGTCGTGCAGAGGTGGCAGTCAATGCTAAATCGCTTTGTGCTGAGTCGGAAACACGAACGAGATGCGTCGCATATTCAGCTAATTCCGGCTGACTTTCTTTTCCAAAGACGACGTGACGGTGGTTTGGGGGTGCCCAGTCTGGCGGCTCACCTCAAACGCCAGCGTCTTCAGTTGCTTCTTCAATTTATTAGTGCTGCCCGTGAAGAAGACACGCTGAACTGGACGACAGCGAGCTGCGAGCTGCTGAAGCTGGTTCTTCCTCAAACGGGGAACAGCTCCGCCCTTGACTTTTTATCAATTTCTCCGTTCCGCCACGGCGACCTGATCAAGTGGAGATTAACTTCATCCTGGTGGAAAACGACATGGACGTGGTGGTATAAGATACGCTGGGAAGTCACGTGGCAAGATCTGCCTATGGACTTGCGCGCATGGTATGGTCTTCGGCAGCCAATCTGGTTTCACTCCGACGCTGAACTTCACTATGAGCAGACTCCAAGAACCAACACCGTTGCAGCACATCGTCGCTGTATCGGGATGGTGGTCGAACCGCAACGGAGTTTCAGACTGCACGTGTCGAGAATTTTTGGAGTACGGTCGTTAGTCGACTTCATGCGCGAAGAGAATGCCTGGCCTTCCCAGCAAGTCTTCGTCCAGCGGTATATTGACTTTACACTTACGTCAGTGACGCCTGGCCGCCAGACACAATGGCTGAGAGTGCTCTACAAGGAGACCACACAGATTGTTGAGCGGCTCGGCGCGAGAGAGCTCACTCTGGAGTCTCCATGCAGCACGCGACAATCGCTTCCCCACGTGGGGTGCAACACTGATACTAAGGTGTGTTTAGTCCCTGCAATTCCACGGTCAGCGCTGCTAGCTGTGGTCTGGCAGCCAAAAACACCGACAAAGCCACATCCGATGACCTTGCACACCCAGCGTGCAGATGCTGAGCAGATCAAATCGTATGTGAAATACTGCAGGCATCTGCGAAAGATTCTCCTGCCTGTGTTTGAAGACCTGCAATTCCGCCTCGCATTTCGACTTCTTCCAGTGCGCTCGCGATTTTGGTTCCTAGAAGAATCGTACCCAGGCATTCGCAATTGCGTACGTGCTGGATGCGTTGCGATCGAGACTGAGCAACACTTGTTCTTTGACTGTGTGCTTGCAGTACAGCTCTGGCAGCATGTAAATCGGTTAGTGACTCCTTTTTTTCAGTCGCGTGTGGATTGGCTGCATATTGTGATGGCGGCGAAACCAAGAGTGAGAGAAGAGTGGAGAGACAGCGCAGTGGTGCTTCTTGACGTCTGGCACACGCTTCGAGCGGTGATACTGCACTTCCTCTGGGCCGATCGCAACCGGTGCCTCTTCGATAGGCGGCAGCCGACACCAGCGCTCCCTGCCTTAGCAGTCATTTTTTCGACTGCTTGCGCCCACTTCCGACACAGCCTTCGACGTCGCTACGATTCTGAACAGCAGACGACACAAATAAACATTATCGTCAAGATGATGAGCCATCACCAAGTGTTCCATGACTTTGTACGGGCAAACGCAATGGAAGTACGGTTGCTACCTCAAGCTTTTCTGACGTGAAGTTTTTCTCGGTAGTGCAAGCTGCTATGTTGCATACAGTCACGATCTTCCCTTCAGAGCTGAAGATCTCTTTTCTCCTCAACCCAGTTAACGCGGTCGTGACGCTTTCTCTAGGGAGGCCTGCACGAGCGTTAACTGCACCTTCCTCGTCAGAATCGGGATCTGACCGACCGTGGCCGATGCGGACCCGGGCGACGACCGTCAATACAAGACTTTAATGTGGACAACAGCAGTACAGCTCCTGGAGGCACCCGTTTCCTATGAAAGAATTATTCTGTTCGTTTGCCATACGAAGACGCAAGCGAATGCTGCCCTAGTTGAAAGGATTTGCACCTGAAAGGTGGCCTACAAAAAATCACAAAACGAAATTTTGAGTGGCACACACCAAATATCACATTTGGGGGGGGGGGAGCCGAACAACAGCAGAAAAAGTTTCGAAGGTATTGAGAAGTCGAAGGTTATAAGTTTCTAGAGGTCAAGGTCTTCCGAAGGTGACTGGCAATGGGTGGTGCAGGCCTCCCCTTCTCAGCCTTGTTTTTCTCATTCTTATCATTATTGAATTTGCTGCGGAGAAAACACGCGACTTTTCGAGGTTACCTGAAGGTATCCGTAAATGTGTGGTGCTCAAGCCTCCCCCTCATTATTCTCACTTTTTATTTTGCCGCGGAGCAAGTAGAGAAAATTCAAGCCCAGCAATCAGCATCATGCCAGGTAAGAAAACCGACGGAGCGTCAAGTTCCGCGAGTCCTAATGCGCCGGCTCCTTTCGGCAAGGGCACGGAGAAGCCGCCGACGCCAATTCAAGACCCTATCGCGCGCTGGTTATCGCCGGAAACGGGGGGGGCCAGACCACTGGGTCTTGATGAGGTTGTCAGCGGCGAGACCGAGCCTTTGGAGGAAGGGTCACGCAAGGGGGACTCCGGAGAGCTGATGTTGTCTTCTGGGGCGGTGTCTAAACCAAGGAAGACTACGGCCGAAGAGCGACCAAGCGAGTTTGTCGAGGTTATTCGACGAACAAGGGAACGTTCCTCGCCAGGACATCGCGTCACTACCGGAGCGTCAAGCTTTAGGGGAACTTATGTGCCGGCTCCATCAGTCCAGGGCACGGAGAAGCCGCCGGCGCCGATTCAAGACCCTATCGCGCGAGGGTTATCGCCGGAAACGGGGGGGGCCATACCACTGGGTCTTGAAACGGTTGTCAGCGGCGACACCGAGTCTTTGGATGAAGGGAAGCGCATGGGGGACTCCGGGGAGCCGACGCAGTCTCTAGTGGTGGTGACCTTGCCACGGGAAATGGCAGCCGAGAAGTCGAAGAGCAAGGACCCTGACGGTTCGAGTGCTGACGCAACGACGTCACCGGCCGACCGACTGACGGAGGATTTGTCGGCCCCGGCAACAACGACAACGACGCATGTCCTGGAAGCGGAGTGTGTGGGCGCGCAGGCGAAGGCACCTGCAAAAATTTCCCGACTTGTGAGGCAAACTATTGCGGACACCTTGCCAATGACAACGGTGCCACAGCACTTGCAGGCGGACGCTGAAATGAGACGTGCCGGTCTGGAAGAAGACTCCAATGACGACTTTGAAGGAGATGAAGTGATGCCTCTGACGCCTACCATCGGACAGAAGACAAGGATAGCTTTTGCACGAGCTGTGCCGGACGGCAAGGGCGGCACTCGTACGAAGCAAACGGCAGCACGATCAACGGGGGGGGCATTGCGACAACCGCTCGCCCCACGAGCGCTAGCGGCCATGCGCGCCCTCACAAGGGTGACACGGAAGAAGTTTCCGGTTGACCAAGTTCGAGATCGACGAGAGCAATTCGGTGAATACTTTTACTTAGTTCGGTTCACTGGCTCCGCTGAAGAAGACTCATGGACGCCTGGGAGAACCCTAAGAGAGGACGGATTGGGGAGTATGTGCGACCTGGTCGATGAGTGGATCGACGACACGAAGCGCTCCATCCAATTCGAGAGATACGTCCGCGGCAACTTTACCGGACACCGGCTAATGACAGCGAGCGAGGAGGGTGACTGTGTGTTGAACGCGGTCCGGGCCTTGTACGAAGTCACGGCGAGATCTGGAATCATCACGACGGACCTGTGGGAGAAGTTTAAGCAGTTAAAGAATATTCCGCCCGGGGATGGGCTCGGTATGCAGAAGGTAGCCGAGTTGCTGCACGTGGTGGGGAAGTATCACCCCGGAATAGCAGGCGAAGTACACAGAAGAACCCTAAAGAAAAACTTGTTTCGAGGGACGAAGAGGGAACTGTACTAACTCTCTATGAGTTGGGGTTGCGTCCCGGACAGTATTTGGTGGACTGCTACTTCGGAGCGGGACGCCGCCACTGTATGGCGTTAAATATTACTGGCAGGTTCCACCAAGTCTGGGATGAAGGCGAGTGGGTGGGACTGTCGGACGTGAATGATTACTTGACCGGAGTGAACGGCGTTTTTCAATTCGTGTTTGTGGAAGACCTGAGACACCCGACAAAGGCCGACAACTGTCACGAGGCCCACCACCAGCGCGTTGAAGAACAGAATGCGGCGCTACTGAAAGAGCTTAAGCGATCTGCAGCGAAGACCAAAAAGCGGACACGTTAAAGACACCCAACAGGTACGAAGGAGACAGTTGTTCCGCCGTAGCGGCATAGAAAGCACGCCAACCTATTTTTGTACTGCCTTTGCTAGGTATTGAGAGGTCATCTTCTATTTACAAGACAGATGCTCTGCCACTGAGCCACACAGGCTTCACCGGTATGTTATCCACCTCGCTACAAATCACGTGTATTTCATATCGCTACTGTACTTGCCCGACCATGTCGAACATCCCTTCAAAAAAGGCTCACTAAATGGAATTATATTGCGGATGTCTGCTACTTTGATGCAATCCAACATTGCGGTGAAAAACAAAATCGCCCGAGCAGCAACAACAGTTTCTTCTAGCCGTGCCGCACTTTCGGGTATGCGATGGCAGAAGCAGCCCATCCTTGCATGCCTCCGCCCGGGATTGAACCGAGGACCTTCTGTTTACAAGACGGATGCTCTGCCACTGAGCCACACAGGCTTCACCGGTATGTTATCCACCTTGCTACAAATCACGTGTATATCGCTATTGTTCTTGCCCAACCATGTCGGACATCCCTTCGAAAAAAGGATCACTAAAAGTGAAAATACTAGGGTATGTCTGCTATTTAAATGCAATCCAAAATTGCATCGACCACTGTATACTGACTTTAATGGAAATGACGGCCCCCTTTCTTAGTATCGCCCGAGCAGTATCAACCGCCCTTCTGGCCGTATCCGCACTTTAGAACGATCAATGGCAGAAGCTGCTCATCCGATCTTGCCTCCGCCCGGGATTGAACCGGGGACCTTCTGCTTACATGCCAGATGCTCTGCCACTGAACCACACAGGTTATCTATTTGCTGCCTACTTCAAAAGTCGACTATCTAAGAAAGAAACTTTCTTAGCTTCATCGCGTCGTTTCCTAAATGGAATTCCCAACCGTCGCTTCTTTGTTTTTATCGCCGCAGCTGCCATCGGTTACATCTGGTCTGAAATCTGGGTCTATACCAGCATTCAACCTGATGTCACTCGTTGCCCATCTCCCTGCAAAAATTCTGGATTGCCTGGACCTCTTTCATCATCCGGCTCTCCGGCCTCTTCTTTCTACGTGCCTGTGTCGCCTCTCCCAGCAGCCCCTTCGCTCTGGTTTCTTACATGCCACCAGCTGATCCAGCACTCGTGGCGATTCCTGAGACTAACGATCGGAACAAGCCCACGGATATTCTATCTACCCATCCTGACTTGTCTCCAGATGTGTAATGGGGTCTATCGTTACATAAAATTAACACTTAAAGGTTGATAATTAATATATTATCTGAAAGGTAGAGAATATTTGGAGAATATTACTTTACATAGTGTTAAATTACGTAATCCTATGAGCTTGAAGATGGGCTTACGGTCGAGATTGCAAACCGGAAAGTAAGTTATATTTTGAGTTTATCTCCATCCTACCGTAAGCCATATCATACCGTTATCTCTTTCCTATTGTTCGCTGCGCCCCCTTGCCCACATATGTGGACCCTATTAAATGGGGGACGTCACTGTCTGGCCGTACAGTGCTGGTGAGCCCAAACACCAGTTCCCGAAGGTTCCTTTATGTCGTTTCTGGGTATCGGTGTTCCCGAAGGTTTCTTTATGTCGTTTCCGGGAACCGGTAACCTGTGAGATGGCATTGCCATGCCTTACCCGACTGAGCCACATAGCACGATTTTTCCACACACTATTTCTCCGTATTATTCTTGTCATTCGATCCCTTGCTAGGTTTTTTCCTATACATGCATATGCATAAAGCGCAACACTCTGATGAACACATCAATCTGCAACACATAATATTATTTGAAAGCTTATCCACTGGTAGATATAGGTCATTATATCTACTTTCTCCGCGGTCCAGTCAGCGCTGGACGCGCGCAAAGAGATAGATAGAGAACATTTTATAACTGTTTTGTATTGGTAAATAATTAAGTTAGTATTAAATAGATAGAAACAGAAAAACTTAATTATAATAAATTCAGTTTACTTTTAACCCTCTTTATAGCAAGTGTTTTTAAAGAGAGTCTTCCTCTGCACGTACTAGTGTACGTGAAGTGAGGTGAGGCACCACTCGCACTGGATCAGTGCGAAGTGGACTTTCACTAAAGCAGTACAAGTCAGTAGTGCCCCGTTTCACCTGGTAGCACTCTGTAGTCCGTCCAAGGGGATCACAGTTCTATCATCTATAATGGATTTGTTAGATGAAAATGAATACGCATCACGTTTCGCGGGACAGCTACTATATTCGAAGTGACAGAGAAAGGAGTGCGGTCGAACTCATTTGTTCGACCGTAGGGAATGATGCCATCTTGGCCATGCTGTCCGGTTTGAACAGAGTTGTCCTTCCTTCTGCTATCGCCAAGTTCATACAACAAGAATTTGGCGAGGCAAAGGAGAAGGTAGCCTTGTTTGATCATCAAGGCTCTCAACAGGCAGAACTGTTGAGGTTACAACAGGTACAGACCCCTGCACCTGGGATGACGCACGCGCGTCGTCCCGAAACCTTAAAGGTAGACATCTCTAAGTATAGGGGAGTGGATTCCATTGTTAACGCAGTGGACCGTCAGAAACGGAACGCAGACAAACATGGAAGAGAAAATGTTCTTTCACTCAAAATTAATGACCTAGTTCTTCTATCTACGGTAAACTTACCTAAGCGCAAAGTCACTAATGTGGGTAGCAGTAAACTACTACCCATGTTCATTGAGCCATTCCGTGTACTGCATCGTAGAGGCAATGCGTACCCAATTGAATTGCCACGTAGGATGCGAACGCATCCTACTTTTTACGTTGGCCGGCTTCGCTCGTACCATCAGTACACGGCTTCTTCCGAGGACGGATCTGACCACCCTTTTCAAGAATCCCTAAAGATTATTGTGGTCACGAACTAGATTATCATGCTGAATCTGGAGATTCTCATGTCGGGCCTAAGATCCTCGAAATCGCGATGAGCTGACGACAGCTCATCACGAAGGGCGTGATATTCCGTTCGTACTCCAACATTGAGTACGTACTCTTCGAACGGTTTGCCAACCGTTCGATATGGTGAGCCTGCACCGTCTGCTCCAACGAGCGACGCTTGCCGCACTCGTGTTCAAGTCCCTCCTCCAAATCATGGAGGTAGTGATCGATTTTGTTAATCTTCGACTCTAGATCGGGTTTTATTTCCCTCCTCCACTACAACCATTGATGGATTCCCACGGTGGTCAACGTTTCTTAATGGAACGTATTTTAGACCACCGTGATGTGAAGGGGAACCAAATGAGTTATCTGGTTCGCTGGCGCGGTTATCCACCTTTGCATGACAGCTGGGAGCCTCGTTCGCAGCTGGTTGTTGACGTTAAGGGCCTCGCCCGTCAGTATGACAAGACCTATCCGATGGATCAGAAGGTCCATCGGGAAACACGTGCCCCTGATGCTTGTAAATCGTTGCAAAACACCAATCGCATCGGGCAATTCGATAGAGATGCGAGCCCTTCCGCAGGGCGAAGAAAGGGAATAGACATCCTCTTTACTCGTTTCGTGTTGTCATTACAACACGGACAAGGATCACCCCACGTGAGGCATGGAAGTCGTGCCTCATGAGACAACCGATGCAATTTTAACCTTGCACCGGTTGGAGTTCGTTTCTCAAACTTAACGCGAATCGCATTTAGTCTTTGAAGACAGGCTTCGCGTCCAATGTCTTTGACATTGCGAATAAACGCGTTCCGGGCTTGCATCAACGAGATCTTATCTCGCTTGTTGTTGCTACTATACCAACGATGCTTAAGAAAGCATCGAGATAAAAATCTTTCTCAGCGCGAAAGCTTCGCGCTGGGATCAATGCCATGTAGCTTTGTCGCAATAAATAGGGGATACTAATTGTGAGGAGTAGTCTCTCACGCAAGCTACTAACTAGCCGTTCGGGCAAAAAGCCACGGCTTTTTCTCAGGGGAAAGACGAGACATTTTATTGTCTACGCCCCCCTGAGTGGTACCCACTGAAGCAGGGGTACCACAAGAACTTTATTACGATGGCTTACGCCGTCGTCGTGACCACGCACATAAATAAGTGCGGGTGACGGCACGGGAGACGGTGCTGGCAATGAGGAATCATCGTCATCGTCGGAACCAAACATGCTATAGCGAATGCTATTAGCACGTCTATCCGATTGAGCCCCCTCATTTGAAAGCTCATACTAAGTCGCCTGACGATGATCAGGCGACTGTTCTGCTCTCCCCGAGTCGACCATTTCGTCCGACTCGCATTCATATTTGACCTGCAACGAGGGGTCGCATTCACGTCGTGACTCACCACGTGCACCCGCAACATCTAGTGTTGCGGGAGAAGATGATAATACGGCAGATCTAACGCCTGCCGCTAGAGACAATAGCGTCGCCCGCGGCTGTATGTACCGCAGCAGAAGGCGCCACACTATTCGCATACCGCATGGACTTGTTAACCATGCGATAGAATTGAAAATGATGGTCCTGACCAATCAACATCTTTTTCAAAAAAGTGATCATATAGTGACCACTCTATTTAATGACAGTCAGAGTGATTGTCGTGCAAGGGAGGGGTAATGTTACGGGGAATACCGTTACATGAAATTAACACTTAAAGATTGTTAATTAAAATATTATCTAAAAGGTAGATAATACTTGGAGAGTATTACTTTACATAATAATATTCAAAAAGCTTATCTATTGGCAGATATAGGTCATTAAATCCATTTGCTCTGCGATCCAGTCAGCACTGGACGCGCACAATGAGAGAGACAGATAAGACTTTATTTCCTGTTTTGTATTGGTATATAATTAAAGTTAGTATTAAATAGAAAGAAGCACAGGCACTTAAATATGTAAAATACAGTTTCCTTTAACCCTCTTTGTAGAAAGTGTTTTAAAGAGAGTCATCCTCTGCCCGTGCTAGTGCACGTGAAGTGACGTGAGGCACCACTCCCACTGAAGCAGTGCGACGGGGACTTGTACTGAAGCAGTACAAGTCAGCATTGCCCCGTTACAAAATGGGTCTACCTTTGCCAATGAAGCAATGAATCCCACGCCTCCGAAGCTGACGATGGCAGACGTGCTCTTGCAGCAGGAGATTCGTCGCCGCGACCATGCCGAATTGGTTGCTGCGCAACGTCGCGTCGAGACCCCGAAGCCGCTCCTCTGCAACATCGAATGGATTGAACGTCAGTACGCTGCTGGAGGCAACTGGTCGTCTATTTTGTCTCGCGTGGAACAAGCTCGGCCATATCCATTACTCCGTGCCAATACGACATGGTTATCGACACTGGCCGGACGCTCACAAAAACTACGCTCCAAAAAATCATGGCGTCACTCTCTTGCAAACAACATGGTAACAATTTTTTTGAAAACCTCTATTGTCGCGATGAGATTGGTCAGATATCCAAGCTTCCAGGTGGCAACCTCCGAGTAAAGGTGAAGCCAACTGAAGTTTTTTTGCAGCTTGAATGCACGCAGGTGAACATCCTCGACGAGGTCTATATTTCAAAAAAATCGATATTTTTGGAACCAAGTACTTCATTGACATCACCAACGCTGACTCGGATACGAACACCGACCTAATCATGCAGCGACTATACCTGCTTGTGTGCCAGACAATTTACGACACCTTCCGTGGAGTCAACCTTGTGACCGGCATCACGTCAGCTACGTGGCGCGTGTGCTTCTTGACGAGCTCATGCCCAGGTGCACTGATGATCAATAACAGTGTCTGCGACCAAGTCTTATTCGAGGACAAGCTGTATCCGGCTCACGGAAAGAATGCCCCGTTTCAAACTGTGCGATTGCCGTTTAGTTACCGCTCGCATCACGGCATCGATCTTGGCATGGCTCAAGCTGCAGCTGCCAAACCAAAGGAATTGCCTAAGCAAATCTCGCTTCGGAAGGCTGTCGAGTCAGAAAAAAACGGGGAGGTCAGCTCCCGCGTGAGCTCCGCGTCGCAAACCGGCTGCTGATAACCAGCTCACGATTTGCCAAGTCAACAACTCTAGGCGTTATCGATCTCGACTCTCACCAACAGCACGATCACCTTTCCGAGAAGTCCACGGCTCGAGAATAAGCAACAGCTGGTGCTGACCGCTCCGAACAAGAAAAAAATGTGGCCGGAATGCGGCTGACTTTCAAAATGCTTGTAAAGCAATCCTCATAGCAGCTGAAAACATTGCCACCTGTAATTTCTTCCAGGCTCTCCAGTTGGTGGAAGTCAAGTTTGAATCGAAAGCCTTGACTACGAACCATCAGTTTTGGGGTCTGGCATCATGTGGTTCCTGTGAATGTAAAGCAGCCCGACGCATTGAAGACATCGTCCGATTCTGCATTCTTCATCGAAAAGCACTACACGACGATCAAGAAGGCAGCCATGGCGTCAATGGTCCCAGCTGTAGCTGAGTCGACGCTAGACGACGAGAACACGGCGCTTCTCAGCATCCTTCGTGACCGTCTTGCACACTCCGTTGACCTGGGCGCCTAACGAGGGCAGTCGCGTCACCTCTCGCTTTTAATAGGGCTCTGTCACTAAAAACGGAAGAGAATGGGCACGACGTCGCTGAGTTTGCCCAGCTGTATGTCATATACCGCGTGCTGGGTGCGACACAGCCCAATGAAGACAACAACGGTTTTTTTGCAAGACGTGGAAAAAAATAGTGGATGCAAGCTCAGTTAAGCGCGGGATATCTTTATAGTGTGTCCAAGTGGTAGACGTCGTCCGAGTTCCATCAAGGAACTGTCTCGAGCGACCAAGGCGTTGGGTATATTTGAGCTCATGTTCATGTCCATAGCACCGACTATCTTCTCCAACGATCACATGATCCCATATGTCACTGGTGAACCAGTCGAGTGGTTTACAGCGCATCACACGCGCCTACTTCATCCTAATACCCTCCTACTACGTTTTGAGCTCGGTGATTATTGCTTGCAGCAATGGAGAGTGATGCAATGAAAGAGCCTGTTTCTTGACGATTAGGACGGTCTCCAGAAGCTATATGCTTTATATTCCGCTACATCTTCGGTACTGCAACTTCAGGAAGTTAATGGGAGCGTTGTGATAGCTCGTTGCTAAAAACACCTCATCTTCGACAAGCTGAAACGACATCAGTGTTCTGACCGTGAATACTAACGTCATCAAGAACAATGGGCATCTGTACATTGACAATTTGCTTTCCAAGTCCTTGGTGTCGTATGTCCAAGAAAACAAATTCGGCGATAGCTCACGTTTCTCCAATTTCAGGTTTCACTTGGAATCTAGCTTTATTCACAAGGTCTTCGTAAACGACCCCAATACTCAATTAAATCGACCGACGCAAGAAAGGGGGAATGATGCTCTCACAACTGAGCAACTCAGGCTTCACCGGCATGTTACCCACCTCGCTACAAATCATGTGTATTTTATATCGCTACTGTACTTGCCCGACCATGTCGAACATCCCTTCAAAAAAGGCTTACTAAATGGAATTTTATTGCGGATGTCTGCTACTTTGTACAATCCAACATTGCGGTGAAAAAACAAACTCGCTCGAGCAGCAAGAACAGCTTCTTCTAGCCGTGTCCGCAATTACGAGAGATGCGATGGCAGAAGCAGCCCATCCTTGTATGCCTCCGCCCGGGATTGAACCTGGGACCTTCTGTTTACAAGACAGATGCCTTGCCACTGAGCCACAGGCTTCACCGGTATGTTATCCACCTCGCTACAAATCACGTGTATTTTATATCGCTACTGTTCTTGCCCGACCATGTCGAACATCCCTTTAAAAAAGGCCAACTAAATAAAATCATATTGCGGATGTCTGCTACTTTGATGCAACCCAGAATTGCGTGGAAAAAAACAACTCGCCCGAGCAGCAACAACAGCCTCTTCTAGCCGTGACCAGACTCTCGGCGGTGCGATGGCAGAAGCAGCCCATCCTTGCATGCCTGCGCCCGGGATTAAACCGGGGACCTTCTGTTTAACAAGACAGATGCTCTGCCACTGAGCCACACAGGCTTCACCGGTGTGTTATCCACCTCGCTACAAATCACGTGTATTTTATATCGCTACTGTACTTGCCCGACCAGTCTTTTACTCCGACGTTCCTAGATTTACATCAGCTGTCAAGATCACAGATTTTTCTGTTGCGGGCCACTATCTTGTCGTAAAATTGTGGGTAAATGATGCTGCCGTCTATATTCACAACGTATATGCGCTTGTAAACAGGCTAGAAAAACAACACTTCTTCTTGAAACAGGCGACCAAAGTTTTCGAAGATTAAGCGACACACTTAGTATTGGGTGACCTAATCACCTTCCTGGATCCACGGCTCTACTCTTTTAGCCCTGACTTGCGCTACGATCCAAGTCGGTCTAGTTGTCTTGGCTGGCTGGCGAAACTGGGAGTCATCGACGCATGGCGGCTTCACTTTGACACCAAGCGGGTCTTTACAGGCCCGCTCCCGCGAGAAAAATCCATTGGACTAATTTTTAATGTCGGAGTCATTTTATGAGCGCTTCTACGAAGGCTCTAAGTATTTTTACCGTCGTATTCAAAGCTGTCGTATTCAAAGCTACGCTGTAAGCAAGAAACCACCTTGCTCACAGCGTAGCTTTGCGATCTGGATCACAACTTCATGGTAAAGGACACTGGAAGTTCCCGCACTGCCTGTTGGAGTATCGGATAGAGGTGTCCGCAATTGAACAAGAGGCAGAAACGATCCGTGATGTGCTACGCACTGCAACCAATCCTAGTTAAATCTGGGAATCGTGGAAGACACGCATCAAGACTCACTTGCAGAAGAAGCAACGGAAATAAGACACTCAGGCGGTAGATGAGGCGAGGGTCAATCTTGATCATGCAGCTTCCCGGCTTTGCATAGATTTGGGTAAATGGAGAACGATTCAAGGCACCTATGAAAAATTATAGGGACACGATCACGAGAACAAGCATGTACAATCAAGACACTACATTCGACTTCCAAGCCACCAACTCTGAAAAATCAACCAAACACTTTTTTTCCGTCCTTTGAATTCACGCTTAAGGTGATTCTCGATAGAAGAGGTGATTACACCGAGTGGGCTAATCTCGGCGAACCCACACGATGTTTCTCTCCGTTTCCTGGAAAATGGGGGTCTGAGATGGGGCATCATAACAGCTCTCGTGGGCGATCTCTTCCACCCGACAATTGTAAGCAGCGCAGGCTTTTCAACTCAATCACACGTTTTGCCACCGATATCGACCGAACAATTCTGGATGGACCTATAATGTCATCAGACCTTGCGAGTGCGCACATGAAGGCGTCGTCAGCATCCGGTATGGATAATTTGACTGCTGGCTTCTACCCCAGGTGGCTTCAGCAGTGTTTGGCGACTGCTTACACATCGTTTTTGTCTATCGATTTAGATATGGCAAGCTGCTTTTATCTCAATGGAAGTCTGCAGTGGTACTTTTACACACGAAAGGGTTACTAGCCGAGCCGAAAAAAACTGGCCCAACGCTCTGATGCAAGTCGATGTGAAGTTCTTGTCAAAAGCTATGACGTAGAGGCTCCAGAGTGTCATACCAAACATTATCATTTAGACCAAAAAGACTTTGTCAAAGGCCTTTCATCACCACAGCATTCGCTTCCTCGCCGACTTGCGAGATCTCGTTACAAGTCGGGATGAAGAAAGGATGCGCTTTTCTTGGACTTTGAAAAGGTGTTTGATCGGGTGAATTGGCAGTACATGTTCAGACTGCTAAAAATGGTGATTGGCTCGCGATTTACACAACGGATAAAGTTACTGCACACCGACACTCAAGCGCACTTGCTGATCAACCAAAACATTCAGCTTGCACTTTATCCAACACGAGAAATGAAGCAAGGCGATCCGTTATCCACGTTTCTATTCATCTTAAACATTGAGCCGCTTGGCAACCTGCTAAGGTCCTACAAGGAGTACGGAGTCTGCCTCAACGCAGATCACACTGTCACATGCACGTTCTTCGCTGATGGCTCAACTTTTCTGGGTGGATCGAAACCAAACTTGCAAGGCCAACTTGAAATTATGGAGGAGTACTGCAAAGGCTCTGGTGCGACACTCAACATGTCCAAATCGATGGTGCTGGTATTGGACAGAAATCACGACTGACTGTCATTTGCTTCCGGGTATGCACACACTCAGCCGCACGGAGACGGTAGAGTACCTTGGCATCCCGTCGCCCTTTTGCATCTTCTAGAATAGCGCTTCTACGGCGGCTTCAACATGTGGTATCGTAGAGCGCGGACGCTTCGTGGTCGACTCCTGGTAGATCAAACGATATTCCTACCTCGTTTATGGCGTCACACGAGACATGTGGCAATTCCGGCAACGGTTGTGAAACGGTGGCAGTCGATGTTGAATCGGTTTGTAATGAGTCGTATACATGATCGAGACGCCTCACCTGTCCAGCTCATTCCAAGTGATTTTTTGTATCGACACCGCCGTGAAGGTGGTTTGGGGATCTTCAGTTTGACGGAGCATCTTAAGCGCCAGTTACTGCAGCTTCTCCTGCAATTTACGAGTGCTGCTAGCCTGGAGGGAATTCCGAGTTGGGCGTCAGCAGGTGCTGAGCTGCTGCAGCTAGTTCTTCCTCGCACAGGTCGACGCGCCGCCTTCGACTTTCTCACACCCTTTCCGTTGCGTCACGGTAAAATAATAAAAATGAAAACTTGGAGCCTAATTTCACCATAATTCACTAAAAAGATGTATTTTTGTAAAATTTTATTTCAAAAATAACATATCTTTTCAAAACTTTTGTACAGTTATGGCTTCATGATGCTATGGAAGGACCTACACTTGTTTCCGCATTAATACACTTGTGTTGGAATTGAACGGAGAGGAAGTTCAAAAAAGCAGCATGGACGACGTGGTACGAAATCCGTCGGGAAGTAACGTGACAAGACCTTTCTTTCGAAAAAAGCGCTTGGTAAGATCTTTGTCAGTCGATCTGGTTTCAATCAGATACGACATTTCACTTCGAACAAAGTTCAAGAGCCATCATCACCACAGCACATCGACGGTGTCTTGGGATGATGGTCGAGCCGCAACGAATCTTTCGGCTTCATATCTCTCGGGTATTTGGTGTGCGATCGCTTGTTGATTTCCTAAGCGCTGAGGATGCTTGGCCATCACAGGTCGAATTCGTGCAACGATATGTCGACTTCACTTTTCTTTCGGCGCCATCTGGACTTCAGATGAAGTGGTTGAAATGGCTCTACAAAGAATCTACACGAATTGTTGAGCGCCGTGGACCAACACGGCTCGTCCTTCAACCTCAGAATATTATGCGACCATGCACTCCGTATTTGGATTGTCGGCGCAGCAAAAAGCTTGATTACACTAATCCCGCAGTCTGCACTTTTTCTTGTCGTGTGGACACTTCAGCTGCCGGCAAAGCAACATCCGATGACGATACACTTGCAGACTTTTAATCGAGAGCAGATCAATAAGTACGTGAAGTACAGCAATCATCTGCGAACGATCCTGCTTCCCGTATTTGAAGACCTTTAATTTTGCCTCGCGCTCCGACTTCTTCCAGTTCGCTCGCGATTTGGTTCCTGGAAGCGACTTATCCACGCATCTACAATTGTGTTCGTGCTGGATGCGATGCGACCGAGACTGAGCAGCACTTGTTCTATGAATGCACGCTTGCGAGAGGGTTGCGGCTGCTAGTACTCGATATGATGCCATTTTATACTCATAGGCCCGTCTGGCTTGACATCGCTCTCGCAAGAGATATGTGTGGCCGTGAAGAATGGAAAAGTGCGGATGACGTCGTTGCTGACCTGTGGCATTTATCGGGGTGGTGGCGCTTCACTTCATCTGGCCCGACGCAACCAATGACTTTTCGAAGAGCGCCAGCCAACTCTGACGCTTGCAGCACTGCATGTGGTGCTAACGACCCTTCAGTGACTGGCGACGAATAAAGTTATTCGACGCTCCGCAGTCCACCAGGGCTCTAAGTGACTAATCATTTGTCACTTTTAATTCAAGTTGATGAGGGATACCTCATCACCAGGAGTAGAGACACATAGTGATTGTGTGTCTGGAGCAACTTTAGTCAAGAGATTTGCAAATTCTCTTGAGGTTGCTGGATCAGTAGAGCGTTGCGCCCCTACTGACCCCGACCGTTTTTTATTGGCAGTCCGCCTTGCTGTTGCGATTTCGCAACAACGTTGGACCCGCGACCGTTGCCCTTTTTGGCATACGGTCCAAA
>NC_090620.1:1654406-1661292 GCF_004359215.1 Bremia lactucae
AAGTTTTCGAAGATTAAGCGACACACTTAGTATTGGGTGACCTAATCACCTTCCTGGATCCACGGCTCTACTCTTTTAGCCCTGACTTGCGCTACGATCCAAGTCGGTCTAGTTGTCTTGGCTGGCTGGCGAAACTGGGAGTCATCGACGCATGGCGGCTTCACTTTGACACCAAGCGGGTCTTTACAGGCCCGCTCCTGCGAGAAAAATCCATTGGACTAATTTTTAATGTCGGAGTCATTTTATGAGCGCTTCTACGAAGGCTCTGAGTATTTTTACCGTCGTATTCAAAGCTGTCGTATTCAAAGCTACGCTGTAAGCAAGAAACCACCTTGCTCACAGCGTAGCTTTGCGATCTGGATCACAACTTCATGGTAAAGGACACTGGAAGTTCCCGCACTGCCTGTTGGAGTATCGGATAGAGGTGTCTGCAATTGAACAAGAGGCAGAAACGATCCGTGATGTGCTACGCACTGCAACCAATCCTACTTAAATCTGGGAATCGTGGAAGACACGCATCAAGACTCACTTGCAGAAGAAGCAACGGAAATAAGACACTCAGGCGGTAGATGAGGCGAGGGTCAATCTTGATCATGCAGCTTCCCGGCTTTGCATAGATTTGGGTAAATGGAGAACGATTCAAGGCACCTATGAAACATTATAGGGACACGATCACGAGAACAAGCATGTACAATCAAGACACTACATTCGACTTCCAAGCCACCAACTCTGAAAAATCAACCAAACACTTTTTTTCCGTCCTTTGAATTCACGCTTAAGGTGATTCTCGATAGAAGAGGTGATTACACCGAGTGGGCTAATCTCGGCGAACCCACACGATGTTTCTCTCCGTTTCCTGGAAAATGGGGGTCTGAGATGGGGCATCATAACAGCTCTCGTGGGCGATCTCTTCCACCCGACAATTGTAAGCAGCGCAGGCTTTTCAACTCAATCACACGTTTTGCCACCGATATCGACCGAACAATTCTGGATGGACCTATAATGTCATCAGACCTTGCGAGTGCGCACATGAAGGCGTCGTCAGCATCCGGTATGGATAATTTGACTGCTGTCTTCTACCCCAGGTGGCTTCAGCAGTGTTTGGCGACTGCTTACACATCGTTTTTGTCTATCGATTTAGATATGGCAAGCTGCTTTTATCTCAATGGAAGTCTGCAGTGGTACTTTTACACACGAAAGGGTTACTAGCCGAGCCGAAAAAAACTGGCCCAACGCTCTGATGCAAGTCGATGTGAAGTTCTTGTCAAAAGCTATGACGTAGAGGCTCCAGAGTGTCATACCAAACATTATCATTTAGACCAAAAAGACTTTGTCAAAGGCCTTTCATCACCACAGCATTCGCTTCCTCGCCGACTTGCGAGATCTCGTTACAAGTCGGGATGAAGAAAGGATGCGCTTTTCTTGGACTTTGAAAAGGTGTTTGATCGGGTGAATTGGCAGTACATGTTCAGACTGCTAAAAATGGTGATTGGCTCGCGATTTACACAACGGATAAAGTTACTGCACACCGACACTCAAGCGCACTTGCTGATCAACCAAAACATTCAGCTTGCACTTTATCCAACACGAGAAATGAAGCAAGGCGATCCGTTATCCACGTTTCTATTCATCTTAAACATTGAGCCGCTTGGCAACCTGCTAAGGTCCTACAAGGAGTACGGAGTCTGCCTCAACGCAGATCACACTGTCACATGCACGTTCTTCGCTGATGGCTCAACTTTTCTGGGTGGATCGAAACCAAACTTGCAAGGCCAACTTGAAATTATGGAGGAGTACTGCAAAGGCTCTGGTGCGACACTCAACATGTCCAAATCGATGGTGCTGGTATTGGACAGAAATCACGACTGACTGTCATTTGCTTCCGGGTATGCACACACTCAGCCGCACGGAGACGGTAGAGTACCTTGGCATCCCGTCGCCCTTTTGCATCTTCTAGAATAGCGCTTCTACGGCGGCTTCAACATGTGGTATCGTAGAGCGCGGACGCTTCGTGGTCGACTCCTGGTAGATCAAACGATATTCCTACCTCGTTTATGGCGTCACACGAGACATGTGGCAATTCCGGCAACGGTTGTGAAACGGTGGCAGTCGATGTTGAATCGGTTTGTAATGAGTCGTATACATGATCGAGACGCCTCACCTGTCCAGCTCATTCCAAGTGATTTTTTGTATCGACACCGCCGTGAAGGTGGTTTGGGGATCTTCAGTTTGACGGAGCATCTTAAGCGCCAGTTACTGCAGCTTCTCCTGCAATTTACGAGTGCTGCTAGCCTGGAGGGAATTCCGAGTTGGGCGTCAGCAGGTGCTGAGCTGCTGCAGCTAGTTCTTCCTCGCACAGGTCGACGCGCCGCCTTCGACTTTCTCACAATCTTTCCGTTGCGTCACGGTAAAATAATAAAAATGAAAACTTGGAGCCTAATTTCACCATAATTCACTAAAAAGATGTATTTTTGTAAAATTTTATTTTAAAAATAACATATCTTTTCAAAACTTTTGTACAGTTATGGCTTCATGATGCTATGGAAGGACCTACACTTGTTTCCGCATTAATACACTTGTGTTGGAATTGAACGGAGAGGAAGTTCAAAAAAGCAGCATGGACGACGTGGTACGAAATCCGTCGGGAGGTAACGTGACAAGACCTTTCTTTCGAAAAAAGCGCTTGGTAAGATCTTTGTCAGTCGATCTGGTTTCAATCAGATACGACATTTCACTTCGAACAAAGTTCAAGAGCCATCATCACCACAGCACATCGACGGTGTCTTGGGATGATAGTCGAGCCGCAACGAATCTTTCGGCTTCATATCTCTCGGGTATTTGGTGTGCGATCGCTTGTTGATTTCCTAAGCGCTGAGGATGCTTGGCCATCACAGGTCGAATTCGTGCAACGATATGTCGACTTCACTTTTCTTTCGGCGCCATCTGGACTTCAGATGAAGTGGTTGAAATGGCTCTACAAAGAATCTACACGAATTGTTGAGCGCCGTGGACCAACACGGCTCGTCCTTCAACCTCAGAATATTATGCGACCATGCACTCCGTATTTGGATTGTCGGCGCAGCAAAAAGCTTGATTACACTAATCCCGCAGTCTGCACTTTTTCTTGTCGTGTGGACACTTCAGCTGCCGGCAAAGCAACATCCGATGACGATACACTTGCAGACTTTTAATCGAGAGCAGATCAATAAGTACGTGAAGTACAGCAATCATCTGCGAACGATCCTGCTTCCCGTATTTGAAGACCTTTAATTTTGCCTCGCGCTCCGACTTCTTCCAGTTCGCTCGCGATTTGGTTCCTGGAAGCGACTTATCCACGCATCTACAATTGTGTTCGTGCTGGATGCGATGCGACCGAGACTGAGCAGCACTTGTTCTATGAATGCACGCTTGCGAGAGGGTTGCGGCTGCTAGTACTCGATATGATGCCATTTTATACTCATAGGCCCGTCTGGCTTGACATCGCTCTCGCAAGAGATATGTGTGGCCGTGAAGAATGGAAAAGTGCGGATGACGTCGTTGCTGACCTGTGGCATTTATCGGGGTGGTGGCGCTTCACTTCATCTGGCCCGACGCAACCAATGACTTTTCGAAGAGCGCCAGCCAACTCTGACGCTTGCAGCACTGCATGTGGTGCTAACGACCCTTCAGTGACTGGCGAATAAAGTTATTCGACGCTCCGCAGTCCACCAGGGCTCTAAGTGACTAATCATTTGTCACTTTTAATTCAAGTTGATGAGGGATACCTCATCACCAGGAGTAGAGACACATAGTGATTGTGTGTCTGGAGCAACTTTAGTCAAGAGATTTGCAAATTCTCTTGAGGTTGCTGGATCAGTAGAGCGTTGCGCCCCTACTGACCCCGACCGTTTTTTATTGGCAGTCCGCCTTGCTGTTGCGATTTCGCAACAACGTTGGACCCGCGACCGTTGCCCTTTTTGGCATACGGTCCAAATTTACGTTTAGTACCTTTCGGTGCTGGGCGTGGGGCACTACACTCATGAGCGTAGTGCCCTAATTTTTGGCAGCGATGGCATTTCTGCAATCGCTTATTTGCTCGAAAAGCGAGGTCTCTCGCTTTCGACCTAAGAGAGGACCATGGATTCTGGACCTCTTAACTCGTATCGTCTTGGAGGACGATACGATGACGGACTAGCTTGAGCCTATCTCAAGCTAAAGTCCTCCTGTTCCGTAACGGATATTGCTTTTTCAAGCGTATCCAGTTCCAAGCGGAACAGGAGGGTCTTTACGGGATCATCCGTGAGACCTTGCATGAACACCTAATCAACGTGTGTTCATGGACTGGGTTATTTGTAATACAACTCGTTAAGAGTCGTATGTGCTGGGCATATGCGTGAAAACCACGCTTGCCTTGCTTGAGTTTCAGAAGCTCTGAACGAGCTCTGAACTCAGCCCTAGGCGGTTCAAATGTCTGTTTGAGCCGGGCTTTGAAAGCCTCCAGCGACCCAAAGACATATGGGTCGCGCAACTTAAGGCATAATGCCCACGTTTTGGCACAACCTGCCAAATTTGATCAAGCAAATGCGAGTTGCATTTGCTCGTCGACGATGTGACGTGCCCTTATGGCATCGTCCAACTCGACAAACCATCTCAAGAGGGAGTCTTCGTCGCCTCCCCTATACTTAGAGATGTCTTTAAGGTTTCGGGACGACGCGTGTGCGTCATCCTAGGTACAGGGCTCTGTACCTGTTCTAACCTCACCAGTTCTGCCTGATAAGAGCCTTGCTGATTCAGCAAGGCTACCTTCTCCTTCATCTCGGCAAGTTTATCATGTATGAACTTGGCGATGGCTGAATGGAGGGCATCTCTGTCCAAACCGGACAGCATGGCCAAGATGGCATCGTTTCCTACGGTCGAACGAATGAGTTCGACCGCACTCCTTTCTATGTCACTTAGAATGGAGTAGCTTTCACGCGAAACGTGATGTGTATTCCCACTATCATCGAACGTGTTCATGTTAGATGAAGGAAATGTGGTCCTTGGACGGACTACAAAGTGCTACCAGGTGTAAGGGGGCACTACGACTTGTATTGCTTCAGTACAAGTCCACTTCGCACTGCTTCAGTTGCGAGTGGTACCTTACCTCACTTCACGTAAACTAGTACGTGCAGAGGAAGACTTCTCTTTAAGACAACTAACTTAAAGAGGGTTGAAATTAAAATTGTATTAATATTATTAAGTATCTCTTCTTTCTATCTGTTAATGCTAACTTAATTATAAAATAATACTAAACATGCAATTGAAATCTTATCCGTCTCTCTCTTTGTTTACGTTTACAGCTGATTAGTCTTGTAACGGGCTAAAGTTGCCCTAATGTTACACAGTCCCCGTTAAGCACACTTGGTGTACTTAAGGGGATGGTTAATTACTAATAATAGTAATTAGGCCCAGCTTTCGGGTGTGGTGCACATTTGTGATCAATCCTTGTGTATGTGATGCACATGGGTGCATTCACATTAGGAGGGATGACGCCTAGCGTCATCCGTTACGCGAGGTATCTAGAAAGATACGCTCGCAATACCAATTAATGTTATCTATAGAGATGACATTTTAATTGGTGAAAATAGGTATTGTGTTTAATACGATTAAATATAAATCAGTCTGAAAACTACTTCCTACTTGGTAAGTGCGCACGAGGAGCCAGATTACCGCTCCCGTGACGACACTTAACCAAAGTACTTAGTGCGTTGGGTGAGGACGCTAACGCGCCCACCACAACTACCTCACTGCACGCAAGAGAAGCAGGTTTAACCGCTTCCTCGCTGTGCTAGGGTGTGTGTCTAAGTAGAGCGTGGCCGCATTACGACGTGCCCGCCTACACTTGGTAGCACTTGAAATCCTTCCCACGACCCGCATCTCTGCGTGTGTACGTGAGGATGAGCCTCAATATTGATTGGGCTCATTTTCCCCACCTCTCCGAACATCATCGGGAGGTGGCAGGGCTAATGGCGCAGGGACTTGGTGAACAAGCCCTGGCCAGGCTCCTGGGTAGTCCTCCTGAGCAACATGTTGCTCAGTTGGAGCAGTTTGAGGCATTCGTGCTCGGACAGCGGAGGGCCGCGTCCGAGGCACAGAGCCATGCTGCGGCGGAGTCCGTCACTCAGACTCAGGATGAGCTGAGGCATGAGCAGGCTCGGAGCGAGGCTCTCAACAGGACTGTTGAGATGCTCTCTGCCCGGCCGCATCAGCCGAGGCCCATTCGGATGGACCCGCCCAAGTTCGATGGAACTGCGGCGCACACGATTGTCCACTGGCTTTTAGCCGTGGAGCAATGTGGTGTCGCCCAGCTCATCGAGGACGACAGCCGGATGGTGTCGTACGCTATGTCGCATCTGCGCGGTAAGGCCTCAGAGTGGGCTTACTCGGCGCTTATGGCGGACAGAAAAGCGTTCCCCTCATGGGCGATCTTTAAGGATAAGATTCGCGCCATGTACCAGCCGCCGAACAACGAAGTGTTGCTTCAGGCGCGCTTCTTTGGGGCGCGACAGGCGAAGCGATCTCTGCAAGAGTATGTGCAAGAGATGCGCTCGCTGTCCGCATCCATAACCGTAGGTCCGATTCCGGAGCACATTAAGGTGCCCACGTTTATGAACGGACTACGGCATGGCCCATCGCGACAGGCCCTTTTCAGAAAGGTGCCGTCGACGATGGAAGAGGCAATCCAAATTGCCTTAGTTGAGGAGCAATCCTACAACAGTGCCTCGGCGACAGCTTGGTATAAGCCGTCGGCCGAGAGGACAGATGCCACTCCTATGGAGTTGGGCAATGCAGACGTGGTCTGTTTTAAATGCGGCAAGCGCGGCCATATGATGGCTCGCTGCTATGCCAGGGTCCCTGCTGGGGCAAA
>NC_090620.1:1668677-1709010 GCF_004359215.1 Bremia lactucae
CACTCGGGTGTGGTGCACATTTGTGATCAACCCTTGTGTATGTGATGCACACGGGTGCATTCACATTAGGAGGGATGACGCCTAGCGTCATCCGTTACGCGAGGTATCTAGAAAGATACGCTCGCAATACATATTAAGTGTTATCTATAGAGATGACATTTTAATTGGTAAAATAGGTATTTATATTTAATACGCTTAAATATAAATCAGTCTGAAAACTACTCCTATTTGGTAAGTGCGCGCGAGGAGCCGGATTACCGCTCCCGTGACGACACTTAACCAAAGTACTTAGTGCGTTGGGTGAGGTCGCTAACGCGCCCACCACAACTACCTCACTGCACGCAAGAGAAGCTGTTAAACCGCTTCCTCGCTGCGCTAGAGTGTGTGTCTAAGTAAAGCGTGGCCACCCGTTGACATACCTCGCAAGCACGAATGTACTTGCGCACAAACTGATACTGGCGGGGCCAGTAAATGTCGCGACTTACTGAGGTAAGTCTTCTCACGTCCACGATGCCCACTTGTTGGTGCATCGTGACACTCATACATGATGCGCAAGCGAAATCATTGTGTGTTGGGACGACGACACGTGGAGTGTCGCTGGCAACGGCTGTGTAATACAATAAGCCGTTGCGTGTGGTGTATCAATCGGATGACGATCGATATAATGCCGGTATATCTTTAAAAGATTTATCGGATGGATTCATCAAATGATCCATCAAACATAGAAGTCCTTATCTTCTGTGTAGGCTTTCTTGATGTCATCAAGTAAGGTTGATGACGGAACACCCGTAGTGAGTGTTGCAACAGTGGGATTAATTTCACTGTTGGAGTGCGCTGCTGACTCGAAATCGGGTCGGCGTGATAACGCATCAGCGACGACATTAAGTCGTCCTGATTTATATTCGACGGAGAAATTATACCCCGCGAAGAAGGATAGCTACCTCGCCATTCTTTGCGAGAGGTGTGGGCTATTACGGCCGTGCGTAATGACGCATGGTCCGTATATACGATGAACGGTCTATCTCCGAGGAGGTAGACCCTAAATTTAGCCAATGCATATTTCATGGCAAGGGGTTCCTTGTCATGCACTGGGTAATGCGTTCAGCTGGTTGCAGCTGACGAAATTGGTAACAGACGACGCGCTCCGCGTCATCTGTATCTTATTGCATTAATGCACAGTCGATTGATCAATGCGCAAGCCTTAGGATCTAGACGCTGTAAGACCAAAAGCCTAAAAGCAACATTTTTTTTAATTTTCCCTTGTAGCCATATCTTGTTAATGTGTTAATCTGAGACACAAACATTTTGGTGGTGTGGTGCACAATATCCCTATCAGTCGTAAATTTCTCGTAAAGTCGACTGCTTACGCCGCTTCGATAGGAAGGGAAAGTATACATAGCGTTAGACGGAATGGATCTGTTTGCGCGTGCTCGAAGCATCATTGACCAGCGTGGGTCAGTTATTGAAACGAATGATAGCCACAATGATAAAGAAATGCAGGGTATGCAAGAAGGTCGTGATCAAAAGCAGACTCGCGATGATGTGGACGGCCCACTGGCCAAGGTGCAAGCGTTACTGAAAGAGATGATAGCCAGTGCGTCTTGGGGGGTAAAAGAGCATGAGGGAGAAGAACGGCGGCTGCTAAACGAGCTGCAGAACTGTGTCCTAGACGCAGAAAGTCGCCAGGCGCTCGAGCAACTACCTAAACGCATGTGCGCTTACGAATTCAAACCTGGTGATATTGCGTGGAACTGCAAAGCTTGCCAGGTCAGAATTTTCAGTGTAGCGATCAATTTAATCCTTAGGCGTCATTTAAGAAGAACTGTTTTGTCGTTGTATAAAGGTGGACGAGACATGCGTTATGTGCAACGACTGCTTCATATCGAGCGATCACGAGAATCATGAGGTCTTTTTCTACTACACACATAGCGGAGGCTGCTGTGATTGTGGAGATACTGAAGCCTGGGCATCTGACGGGTTTTGCGCTCGGCATAAGGTAGACTTGATGAAAGTTTGACAAGTCGAAGAGTTCTGATTTGGCTCGTACCTATAGGGGGCACAAAATGCAGATCCACTGAGCTTTCTCCCACCAGATTTGCTGGCTAAATCGCAGGAATGTATTGGAGAAGTGATGAAATTAGTACTGAATTCCATCAGAGAGGCAAGATTTGGCTCAATCATTAATGAAAGTGATCTAGAAGTTGTGCGCGATAAAATGAGAAATGATGCGCCTGATAAACGCTATTCAGTTATCGTGCATTACAACGAGCTGCAGACATCGCAAGAATTCGCGACGGCGCTGAATAAAGCCCATCCTGCAATTGCTGTACGTTATCTTTAGTTATTTGTCTTGTATTATAAGGAAATTGATGATCCAATTGTTTTTGAAAATTTTGGCCAGTATCAAATGTTAAAAATTGTTGGAGAGACGTCGTCGCAGAAACAGAGCATTGTACGTGCAAATGCACCCCGTGATGATGTAGTGGAGCTTGCGGCATCTTTGCACAAGTACGGCATTGTCACTTCAATTGTATCTTGCGATTATAAAGCCAGAATGCCGTTGATCAACTCTTTGCTTCAATGGCTTGCTATGCTTGCAAATCTTTCTGATGGCCTTTGTCGATTAATTTGTGAAAAGGTACGCGTAATCCTTTTTTAATAGACTCACTTTTGCTAATTGCTGCATAATATAACTCAATATGTGTTGCATGTTTGTACAGTTGTTTGCTGTTGGGAGTTTTGAGAACAACGAGAACAGCATGGACGTCGATGCAGCATATGATTATCCAATGCTACGAGCTGTTATCATGGTTGACTCATTTCTTCCGAAAACTGAAAGCGATGCTCTTCACAGCCTGCTGATGGCTCTCTTGGCTGATCCTCTATTTAAGCAAGCGTTTGCGATCTCATTCACGTCGTCATATCGGCAATTATATCGAGAATTCGCAGCCGGAGTAGGCAGCTCAACCTCTACAATACTAGCGTTTAGTGTGCAATTTTTCAACCGAGCCACATTTGTGAAAAAGTTGGTCGCCGAGTACGACCTTTTGGAAGTACTTGTGAGTTCTGTTCTGGAAACCCTGCGTAAGAAACCTAGAACAAATTTTACCGACATCACGCTTTATGAGAGTTGGGGAGGGGTGGCGCACTCGCTGCATCCCGATCATAATCACGAATTTGATATTTGGGACGTATTTGCTATGGGGATCCATCGTTCGCGAGGTTCCACATTGAAAGACGTTAATATGAAAATATTAATTCTGGAAGCTGAGCGCGCAGGTTTCAGTATCAGACACAAGAGGGAAGATTCGCCATTTTTACGCCTACCTCCTGAGACAGAGCTCACAGGGCGTTTTGAGCTAGATGTCGCTTCGCCAGTATTTGTATGCCGCCGCTACATGTCAGGCCTGCTAGATTTACGCTACGTATTACAGATAGATGGAATTTCCGAGGCTTTTGTGTTACAGAAAGAAGGCACTCGATATGCTCGATTTTTGCTTTATTTGGCATACCTTCAAAGTGCATGCTCTGAGGTTAGACGATTCGGAGATCACGTTGAAATGGAGTCGCGTGGATGGGTGGTGACGGTGGAGTTTGTATCAACGACCTCTGACGTGTCTTCTTGGGTCGTTTCAAATGCATTCAAGAGTTCTAAGGGGTTCGAGACAATGCGCTCTCTGAATACGTCGCAGCGTCTAATTGCAAAGCTAGCCAAACCACTTTTTGAGGCGTATTACTTCTGGTTAGCCTCAGCTGGCAAGTATTATCCTCCACCGGACTACCAAGTTGGAGGCACTCTTCAAAATGACCAGATTGAGACGGCGGTATCCTGTCATTTCCCACTTCAGCGTACGCTTTCGCAATTGATTCGTGTTATTAGCGATACTACCGACGGTTTGGAAAATTTGCTGTCATTGGTAAAAAACCGAGTATCAGAGGATAATGAAGTGGTATGGATTCACGATTGTGACAGCACTATTGGCTTTTGGCACCGCGTAAATTTAATTGAGCCCGTTCTTCAAGCCATTGTATGGGACGCTCAAGTGCACTCCGGCTTGTGGATTCGTAATGGTATGTCTGTAATGAATCACAGCATGAATTATGGTGAGCCACCGTTCTGTGCTCGATTCCGTGATCTTGACTTGCTATTGCTGCAGTTTAGCTTCCAGCTCCTGGGCGTGGATTGGATAATGGCATCTATCGTGGAACGTTACGACGTCAAAGAGTGGTATGAAGCAGCTCACAGCTCTGATGCGAAGGAGGCAGAGCTGATGGTGACTGAGTGCTTGACACTGCTATCTCAACTCGCATCAGAGCTCCCACCAAAGGTCAATGAGGACGAGGTAGTGCGTAGTTTAATTCCTTACTTGCGTCGAGAGATCGTTCAGCGCCTGTGTGTCGGGCCATGCGCTCACAGTGACCTCTCCAAGATCACTAACGAGTTTTTTGTGAGTCGTGAGAATTTATTTCCGACGAGCTTTTCTGGTGGTCCGGTTCTAGACCTAATTTTGAAGGAAGTGTGTGTAGACGCTGGAAACATTGCGTCATCTGGAGCTGGGGACTCTTCTGCTTCAAACGGAGGTAAATACCAGTATCGTTTAAAGCCGGAACTATATGCAGAGTATAATCCAACGTTTGCGCACTTGACGCGCAAACAGCACGAATCAGCCCATGAAAACTGGTTTCAAAATCGCCTTCGCTCGTCAAAGAAGCGAGAACAAGAGCAAGCAGACGGTAGTCCACACAACACGCACTCGACTTGGCTTGACTATCCAATGGTGAATATGTTTCTACCGTGTCCGCTCGAATTTCGGCTGTCTCGTATGTCGATACTACATAAGGACGTGCGTAAATTGCTCTACGAGTCATTGTGGCGTGCAACAACCGATGCCCATAGTAGCCTTAGTGTTCTATCCCGGTCTGTACATTTGTTCACTTTACAGCTGTATGTGGTGGAAGATTTTCGGTACTTTCAGACAATCGCTCCTGCCTCGGAGGCGAAATTTTTTGATCGGCAGCTAGCTTCACAGATAGCAGACAGGTTTATTGAGTGGATTCCACAAAATCAACCAAATGTTTTGTCTTCCGTGAAGCCACGGTGCTCGATTTTAAAATTGCTACTGAAGCTGAACCCATGGTCTAGCCACGGCGGGAGCGCAAGCATGACAAAACTAGACGGCGATCAGAAGCACGAAATTGGTCGTGGTATTGACTGGCTTCTACATCGGCTGTCTCGTATAAGTCCTGAATGTCAAAGCGTAGTAGAACAACACCAAGTGACTGAGCAAGAGTCCCGCGACGAAGCTGCGCGCAAGTTGGCTTTGGCACAGAGACGGAAAGAGGCACAAGCGCGTGCGCTGAGGCAGATGCAGCTGCGACAAGTAGCTTTTGCAAATCAAATGAAAACAGTGGTCAATGAAAGTGAAGTTGGAAGTGAAGAAGAATGTGACATTGAAGGAGAACGCGAGAAGCACACTCATCTAAAATCTGAAACTGCAATGGATAATAACGACATTGAAATGAGCACGTGTGATGGCATGAACGACAACGAATTTGCGGTAGAATGCGCGATGTGCCACTCAGGAAATCCGGAAAACAGTTTCATGTGTTATGTCGGCTTTGCTCAGTGCTCACCTGTGCTATCGCGACTGAATGGAGGCGCACATGATCTTTGTTTGAGTACACCCATGGACGAGATGCATGTCGGTGAAGACATCCCCGTGCATGTACGCTTATGTGGCCACTCTGTGCATCACAAATGCTGGGAATCGTATCACACGTCACAGTTTCAGCGTGCAATAACTGGCGGACACCATCGCCACGCGCTTAATGCTGTCGATGTGACTAAAAAGGAATTCTTGTGTCCTTTGTGCAAGTCAATTTCTAATGTGCTCATTCCAACATCAACGGAAAGTCTGCGAAAATTTCTTCCAGGAATGTCACCTCAAATTTCTGATACTGGCCATGTCGAGCGAGCCACGGCGACTTTATCCCAATTAGAAATGTTTAACTGGTTGGAACGTACTGTCGGAAAAGATTCTCGAACGCTGAATTCAAATGGCTTAAGCGGTAGCAGCGAGGATGCAAGTGCATTGCTTCTAGAGCAGAAGCCAGCTCCGACTTTGTCAGGAATTACAGATTTAAGTGGAACTCAGCAGTTGAAACAGTGGCTCGAAGGCGGTCTGGCTTCGCTGTGCATGGCCATTCATAAGGTGGCGTGTGGTGCAATGCAAAAATCCCAGCCAGAGCGCTACATTACATCCGGTTGCAACGCGCTTTTTCATACGTTGCTTTGTTCTTTTCTTGATACACAGAACTCGGATCAGTTGCGGGAGCATCTTTTTCTGGAAGCCATGTGCTTTCTTCCATTAATGCTGAAGTACGTCAATACACGCATCCCTGGTAATGCTTCAGTGGCCCCAAAAGATCTGAATACGAGACTAGCTCACTTGTTGTTCTATGGCGGATCTGATATTCTTTCCGATGGAACTGTGGTCCTTGAGAATGAGCACCCTTCCACGCAAACACAAACACGGAAGCAGAGCCAGTGGGGTAAGGTGCGATGGCCACAGAAACCTTTATTGCTTCAACACTTGGGAAGCGTGTTAATGAAGGGGTTACTCTTAGCAAAGAGCGAGGAGGATGCTGTATTTATTGCTCGGCTCGTGGTGCTTGCACGTCTTGTACAGACGCTTCTGTGGTACGCGGTTACTCGAAAAGAAGACTTCTCAAATGCAATGGCAGACGATTTAGCGATCTCGAAAGAAAACGTGACATTTTTCATGGCTTGCTTCTGTGGCAACCGTGTAAAGTCTGTTGACGCAGAAGTAAATCCTGAGCACGCCGTAAGTCATCAATTGATGCTACTTTTGAACGCACTGTTGCAAAAATGTGATGGTGCATTTCTAGTTCAACCAATTATAGACAATCGTCAACTATTAAACGTCGTTGCGTGCGAGGTCGTTCCTCTTGCCAAAGCAGCAACCTTTATGATACAAACACTGATGAAGCGAGCGACATCGCATCATCGTGCTAGTACAATGACGGCCTCGAAGCCAATATTTATTACGCAAGAAGAAGTTCTTGCTGTTGGCTTTGTGGACTTGAATGCGTTGCAGCTCAGTGATCAAGATGTAGACGGGAACAAAGAGCAAGCTGCACTCACTAAGCTTGTATTTAGGTGGGTACATCGCTTCAAAACTGCATATGAAGAAATGTATGATCCACATGACGTCTTGCAACAATGGCTCACGACTGCCAACGTGGATCGTGACTTAAAGCTGAGTTTATCGTCTGTACTGATTAGGGATCTTCATACAACGCACTCGACTATTTCTGTATTTTCCTCGGGGGCCAATCGCACGAGGTATCTCCGCACACTTCCACGGGCGTATGTAAAGTTTTACTCGGCATTGGCAAAACGCAGATGTCAGGCTTGTCACCAATTCCCTGCGCGTCCTGCTGTGTGTTTACTTTGTGGGATGCTACTGTGCGCCGCAAACACGTGCCCGTCGATCCATCTGGACAAAGGCGGTTATCCTGACGAGGCAAATCCTGGTGCGTGTACCATCCATGCCAAGAAGTGTGGGCGAGGCAGCGGTATGTTTTTGCTGGTGTTAGAAGGTGCAGTTTTACTTGTTTACTGGAAGCTGGCGGCGTACGTGGGCAGTCTCTATGTGGACGAGTACGGCGAAGAGTTTGGCGAACGCAATCGCGAGTTGAGCAAAGGCCGTCCGCTTTATCTTAACGAGGAGAGGCGTGACCGGCTATTACGACTGTGGCTGCGTCATGAAATCCCTAACGAAGTTGTCAAGATCCAAAATACCTCGGAGCGTGTCATTCGTAATAGCCACTACTAACTTACATTTCATTAGCAATACCAACAAAATAGCGCTACCACTTACGTAAAGCTTGTCCTCAATAAAGAAGCACTTCCTCTAAAGTATAGTGCTTGTTCAATTACAATGTCATACCTCACCTACATTTTTAAAAAGCTTGTCCTAAAAATGAATAGTTAATCCTTGTATGTTTATATCCTTTGACGCATTTATTTGAAAAAAATGCACAGGCCAAGACATGCGTGAAATTTGTCGTCACTATTTAAGTGTAAGGCAAATTAAGTTAGAAAGTTCAAACAGCAATAAGTGAAGTCTTCTTGCCAATAAGTAAAAAAACTCGTCTAGAAGTCACGTAACCACGTTCTTCACAAGTTATACTTCAAAAATATTAAGTTGTTGATTTGAAACATTTTCGGTGGCGTTTAACAAAATACATGAGTGACCTGACCGCATAAATTGCCAATGGCACAAAAGTCGCAATATCTTCGTCGCTCGCTTGAAATGGCTTCTTAGGACGCCAATGGAAGGATAGATGATACAAACGCCAATTTTTAAACAACTTCGTGAATTGGTGGTGGAAATAGCTCATGCTGCCAAGCATTTTTTGCTTGTATAATCTTGTAACATGACACCATGAAATGAGCAAAACGGATTTCATGGGTGAATTGGTTTCATGCCTTTCTCAGTTTCGACATGTCTTTTAAGATCAACCGGCAACGCATAAAAAAAAGACAAGGATATACCATTAAAAGCTTAGTTGGCCGATATGACAAGTCATGCGATAATCCGACCTAACTGCAAAATATGTCTTATAGCGAACTTCACTTTACACTGCGCTTCAGTGGTAACTGCAATTCAGTTCATCAGTCCTTTGGAGTCCAAACTTTAGCTATGTACCAAAATTGCACATTAAATCTCGTATCGGCATTATCAGCCAAGTTTCACATACATCATAACAATCCACCGCGATAATGATAGGGCGATTTGAGCATTTCCGCCAGTCCCGCGGACTATTCTTAAATAAGTAATAATGCTCTTAAGTAAGCTTTTCTCTCACAGTATCTCCATCAATCGACTCCCAGCCGAGCAGATATTACGAAACAGCACAATTTTGCGACGCGTTCATCCAGATAGTCAAGTTTTGTCTCCATTTCACGCTCAAACTTTGCAAGAAGGGCATTCAGCTGTTGCACTGTATTTAATGTATACTGCAATGAAGCTATCGAATTGCCCATACTGTGTGCATAACCGTGAATTCCGCTGTGCACGAACAAATTGATATCCACTGAAGGAGAAATTGAAGCAGTTAAGATAGCCGCATTGATGGGATGGGTAACGGATGATGAGTCGTAATAGCTTTCCGTGTCCATACCGGAAGTCACTGTTGTCATTTCTGGTGTAGAATTAATCAAAGACGTAGCACTTATATTTCCTGGTCGCGTCATCTCCATGGCAGGAGTAAACTTTTCTGGTAGCTGCTGAATTTCTTCCTTCGTCAATGATCTGATACCGTGTGCTTTTCGAAATTGTCTGAGCCAATTGGAGGCTGCCTTGAGCGTTATGTGCGCATCGTCTGGCGAATATTGCATGAAAATGTCTGTCGTTTTGGCGGCTAAAGACTCCGCCGTTACATCACGGCCCAATTTACGCTGTCGAATTAGCCATCGGTAGAGCTCCTGTTCTACTCCCGGATGGTACTCGGATGTGGTTTTAAGCGTCTTACGCTTTAACGTCGACATATGCTTAGCATCAGTGCAAAAAGCAACGATGCGATCTTTATTCTTTTTAATGTCCGACACTTGCTGACGGCTAATGCCGAAGATGCGAGCGATGGCCATTGGCTGCTCGCCACCCTCTAGACGCTGTAGAACTTGTTGCTTATCATGAATGGAGAGCACCACGCGCTTTCGTTTTATAAGAGTTGATCCGGAGGAGTACGACGGAAGCGTTGGTAACTTTGTAATGCCCAACGCAAGTTCGCCGGCGGTAGTATTTGATGGGGCAGGACCCTTTAAGTCGGAGTATTTCATGGGTTATAACAAATCGGTTGTGCGTTCAGAAGTGCAGTAATAACGACTGGTGTGGCACACGCTATGTGCATTTGTAAAAGTCGCCGTGATGAAAACGCAGTGGAGCGCCTGCAATAGTTAGTGGCTTCGACTATTAGCTGTGTATATCAAGCTTTAACACTAATATGGATATAGTCTCGCAAGACGTGCTTTTACTCGAGAAGACGCGCAAGGCCAAGGATGAAGCAATTCGAAGTTTAAACAATGGTAGGAATAGCTGTGACAGTAGTCCTTGTTTTAGAACAGATGACGCCACTTATTCGCTTGGATGCAGCGCTGCTAGATGAGATACTTATGCGGCTGCGACGCAAAGCGCAAAGGCTTCATGAAGACAAGTGGATGTACGAAGACGTTCAGATATGATAGACGCTTCCGCTACTACCATTATAAACAAGAACTGTTTTGACGATAAGATTTATATGCTGACTCTGTACTTAACAAGACGAAATCGTGGTCGACACGTATACTCCGTCGCCAACATAGTCTTCAGCGAACTGGTCTCTACCTTTTCCAGCTACCAAGTGGCTAGTGCATCGTCTGTTCCCGTGTGCCTGCAGGGCGTCTTTCTAGTTATTGAGCAAGCAGCTTAAGTGTACTTTTTCATCTCCTCAAACAACGTAACACCCAGTCGAGCAGGCGACCGCGTAATAGTGACGCCGGCGGCCTCGAGTGCGGCAAACTTACCCGCAGCTGTGCCCATGCCGCCAGATACAATAGCACCTGCGTGGCCCATACGACGCCCAGGGGGGGCAGTTGTGCCGGCAATAAAGCTGACTACGGGCTTTTTAGGATCACCATGGGCCATAAGCCATTCGGCGGCTTCTTCCTCAGCAGATCCGCCGATTTCACCCACCATAATAATGCCGTCAGTCTCTGGGTCATTTGTGAAGCGCTCAAGGCAGTCAATGAAGTTAGTGCCGTTGAACGGGTCACCCCCAATGCCTATAACGGTGGACTGACCGAGACCTAGAGCAGTGGTCTGTGCCACAGCCTCGTACGTCAGGGTGCCCGAACGCGACACAATTCCGATCCTACCCTTTTGGTGAATATATCCGGGCATGATGCCCATTTTGCACTCACCGGGCTTAATAATTCCAGGGCAATTGGGACCAATTAGACGCGTAGTGCTTTGATTGCGCAGGTGCCACTTGACCTTGACCATGTCCTGCTGCGGGATGCCTTCTGTGATTGCAACAACTAGAGGTATCTCAGCCTCAATAGCCTCAATTATCGATGCGGCACAGAACGGCGGTGGCACGTATATGATAGAAGCATCAGCACCTGTCTCATTCTTGGCCTCGGCAACCGTGTTAAATACCGGTAGACCCAGATGCGTAGAGCCGCCCTTTTTGGGGGTCACGCCACCAACCATATTGGTACCGTAATCGATGGCCTGCTGCGAATGGAATGTACCCTGCAGTTGGAGTAAAGGCCACGTAAGAGACTTCTTGATATCTTGCATACATTACTAATGATACCTGCTTGCCCGTGAAACCTTGGCAGATGACCTTGGTGTCCTTGTTGATCCAAACTTTAGCAGATGCAGACATTCTACGCGTGACCAGCGCAACAGCGCTTGATTTCTTTACGGGCGTGGTTGCGAACATTTAGACCTGGAGATATCGCGATTGAAAGAAGTGAGGGGACTTCACTCTCCACCCGACGTTCTGCTAAGTGCGAATGTGACGTCTTTGGCCGTTTTCTGTCACTAAGAATGCTTGCTAATTGTCTCGTGCAAAAATTTATGACGCCCAAATTTAATACATCGTATTGACGGACGTAGAATATTTACCTAATATAACTTGTATATGAACTTCATTGAAGCTGGATCTTCACGACACTCACTTCTCGGGCTCACATGCCAATAAAGGTTCTCTTGGCTCGAAGCCACCGGATGCATGGACATATATATTGAAATTAACAAGGGAATTGCTGCGGGCACACCTCTAAAATTAAAATTTTGTCCCTAATTTTTATTAAAAGCGAAAGTATTTCTTAAAGATATTCATTTGAATCGACAAGGCCAAGCGTGAAAAAAACCTCTTTTCACCCGAGTATTAAGTAAAAGTGACTTTTGCTTAGTCGACACGATTCGTTAGACTCGCTGCAAATTCGTCGCAAACCCCTTTAAAAAGCATATTTGACTCGTTAATAGATTGCTAGGCAGTTCGAAAGCCTTTTGAACGTTCTGTCAAGAAACAAAGTCGGAGTTCTTGCAGCTTTTTCTTAGTACAGGCTCTGACTACGTTTTACCGGTGAGCTTTTAAAATCTCTGGAGACTTTTTTTGCCTTTACGCTTTCGTTCAAGTGTTCACAGACACCAGGATCGTTTACTGGGTCTTTGGAAGCGTGAGAATTCAAATTTTGAATGTCAGCATAAATCATAGAGAAATAGAAGGAGGCTAGCGACGAGAAGAGGTACTTTATGTCACGTACAGGTGAGCCCAAAAATCGTTCAGATCGCGCTGCACGAAATTGGCGCGCGTGGGATCCTTGAAGCTACCGCCCTCTCATTTTGCGATCACAGTTGTTATGATATTACAATAAATTACCTTCTTGTTTTTCTGGGAGATTTATACCTGTAGACAAAATTCCACGTAAGAGGTGGTGTGTCCGTAGCAACAAAAATGGTCTCCGGTATGGTTAACTGTTAATGAACGTACATTAATAAATCTGCGTTATTCATCGCTATCGCACATAAAGCCTATAAATGAAAGAAAGAAACTTCGAAGTTCGGTCTTATAATATTTAGTGCCTTTAAACAGGATACAAAGCTACTGACGCAACATGATCAACACATACAGAACAATGTAAGTACAATGCGAGTATATCGCTGCTACACTATGTTTTACGCGCTATGCGTTTCTTCGTAAGTAGACAAGCGCAATCTGTACCATTTTACTCAATTGTAAAGCCGGTTACTTCCATCTGGATCACAAGTGATAATGCAATGCGCATATCCTTTTCAGTACCGTATCGAGGCAAGTCAATGCTGCAGTAGACACAACAATATATTGAGTTACCACACTAGCAACTGTATCGACCAAAAAAACGTACCGATTAAAGCATGTGTGTGCTCGCGGGTACAAACACTCATTAGCGCTGACGCATTGTATCGCGAATGGACAAATGCGGCCATCATTCATTGTTAGCGCCTTAAAGCCTTGCACAGGTACTCGAGCTGAACCAGTTGTGAATTGCAGCAATCGAGCCTTCTGCTCATTCGAAAATCCATGCACGCAATTCCAGAACCAAGCAATAGCTCGCTCGTCGCGATCTCCCACATATATTGTGTGAGTTTTCCAATCTTGCACATCGATGTCAGGAATACCACAAATTAACAGCTCCAACTCCTGGTGGTCAAAGACAGACAGAAGTTCCACCGGAATGATTGAAAAAAGTCCTTGCATCACTGAACCTAGCTGCTGAGAGATGCTAGTAGCAACGATCCACTTAAAACGCATGCTAATGTACTCCATCTTGTTTTCATCAGTAACGGCTATGTCAGACCCGTTTGGTACCAACTCCACCACTTTCATTTTATCAGGCATATGATCCACATTTACACTACACAACATACATGAAGATTGTTAACAAAAATATAGTCAAACCTCATAAAAATTGACTTACGTAAAGTCCAGGGCCAATGATTCAACGCCCGTGTTCTCTCGCAACCACTTTAAATTCTTGTACAAGTCGTTATCCACAAATTCAAGATCGGAAAATGTAATGGGGATACCGAGAATATGCTTACAGATCGGAATTGCTAAGTGCGCGTCAATGAGAATCCCTTCAAAAAGCGCTCTACCGATATACCTGCCAATAGCTTGATAGTACTACAACCGACAGCAAACAAAAACAAAACGAATAAGTCAACGGCAAAAATTGAAGCATAAGCTTAAACATACCATAAGGTGGTCGACACTTGCTTCAGCGGATGCAGGATTGATCATCAAACCATCTCCATTCCCAATCCTATAAAATAGCCCTGTTGCATCGTCAAAGACTTCCTTTGTCATCAAAGTAAACCACTCGCGCACCAATCCACCGGCATCCACTCCCGGTTCATTGGCAAACTTGATACGAAGCGACTGGTGCAGCTGATCTGGTGTTGCCCACAATAATTGTTCGCATGAATTGTGCAGCAAATTATCCCGTTCGATCTCAAGCAATAAGTGTCCGTAGTCCCATGGAACCTCCATTGCCGCTGTGTGCTGTACAAACCACGCATGTTTTTGCTGAAATGGAAGTGATCCGACCTGTTCTAACTCATCCTGCGAGAATATGGAGCTTTCGGTGCAACGTGTCGCCCGAGCTCCTTCTGCTGTTTCAAGAGACAGCCGACCAGTCGGGTTCTTCGGTGACACCACAATTCTAGCGACCACTCCCACCGAATTTGCGCTTCCGTTCGAAAGAATTGAGTCACGCAAAGATGTTGATGATTGACTGCGCAAAGTCTCAAGATTGCGCAGACTTTTCAGCGCCTTGCGGTCCATATAATTTTTTTTTCGTACCCAAATCAGCTGGCCATCGTGGTTGCGTTCACGTGACCATTCATGCCGACGCCGGGCTGATTGCTGTCGAAGATTAAGCACGCTAAGCTTTCGTTTAAAAAGATCCCGGTTCATCTTAGACGACGCGTTGGTTTTCAATGGATTCGCTTTAATCATTGAGCTGCTGCGAGTAAATGGATTATCCTTTTCCTCCATATACAGCAGGTATTTGGTACTGGAGGGTGCAGAGGAGGACGCTACGTTGCTGTGTTCGCTAGCAGACTCATCAGCTGTTTTAATTGACTTCTCAATCAATTGAAAGGAGCGGTCTGTCCCACAGAGCATGCATGTATTATGCGCATCGTAGCTCTTAAAAGAGCAGACGTCACACTCCCATAAGTTATTCATCTCTTGGTCACTAGCAATCACATCTTGTCGTAGCATAGTCTCAGGTAGCGCCTGGTGACGCAGGAAATTGGCTTCTATCTTGTGTTTGAAGAAAATGTTGTAAATGAGGCAGGTAACCATCATGGCGCCGATCACGAAGTAAAAGATGAAATTATAGCTATCTGAAGCTTGCGACAGGCGGCGCATGTGGTGATTCACCACACGCATTCCGTCCAATTTTCGAGATGCACTGACACCGATGCAAAGCAGCATGACAAATGCTGTCTTGATCCTTGGATTGAATGCTCTTGCGCAATCTTGCCACCAAAATGCGCACATAAGTGACTGGGCTTAAGGACGTCTTAAGCGCTTAACAACGTCCACTAGACCACTAATGAGATACGTTCTCAAAAGACGCGAAAGGCAGTGGAGGCTGCAGCTCGCGGTGTTGTTCTGCCCTTAGGAGCCGGTTTTTCGACCTGCACTGTACCGGAAAAATAGAAATGTTGCTGCAACACGAAGTTGCTTGAATCATGGGCGTTGGTAATCAGTCCATTATAATTAAAATTAATGAATTTATGGTTTCTGATCGGCTCAGCAACATGATTGGTAGCTTTCTCCCATTTCATTGTGGCCGTTACGTGACGTCTCAATAATTGCTACGAGCATGAATGGTAGGATCAATTCGGTGGCTGCGCTAGCTACAAAAGCCGTTCAAGTACTAGCACCCAATAACGTGCAGCTTAGCGAGCACGAATTTCAACGGTAAGCTAAACAGAATTGGAAATAAGGTTGGATAGTAGGCTGATGCCTTCGGTAATGTCAGATCTCCCAAGGAGGAGCAGGATGCTGCGCGAGAAGCAGCCAAGCTTGTAAAGCCAGGTAATAGTTATAATTTAGTCGATGTGTGAAAACTGAAGAGAAATATGGAAAGGCGACTTAATTTTTATCAGCACGAATGGCCTGGTCTACTCGATGGGAAGATTTCTTACAGATAACGCGTATGACCATGTGGTTAGCTGAACCTTTGATTAATTTTGGTGAGGTACGCTAGCTAATGCAAGAGGTGGGTGGCTGCAACACAGGTTATTGTGCTGGATAAACATACTGTTCTGCACGTGGGGATACCATCTGTCAAGTTATTGCCGTTAGTGCGGCTACTTCTGCCTCAACGTCAGCCTATGGTGGGTTAAAATGTTACATAATTCGAGCTTGAGAGCTGAGATGTTGAATTTTGCTGTGTAGGTGCTTCGTGTTCCAATGTCGGAGCCGGAACTGCAACTATTTCTTCGCAGTGCCAGGCAACTGATCGGATGCAAATACGATATCGCGAGGTGGATGATACAGTTCAAGCTGAAACTATATTAGTGTTAGCGTTTGACAGTGTCGCATGACTGCTCAGGGCTTCCCAATTAATGCTGCGGCTGGTCTTAAATCGCATAACGGGATCGAAACCGTTACCACGACTGCACATTGACGTAAAAAGCAACGCTTGGATTTGCAGCGATTCTATTTTGTGCGTATTAGCTTGATTATAAATTTCGTAGTTGAGTGCTTTGGAATTGATAACATTGGAAAAGTGTCTTGCTGGCAGGCTGCTGCAGTAGGTTTCGGAAAGTTTTGATTAAGGCACGACAAGAGGCTAATTTAGGTAAGTTGTCTCTTTTTAGGAATTAATGTTGCTTAGACTATATTAATGAAATTGCTATAGACATCTTCACGCATGGCAGCGCGTCTATGACCGATTTCCAACGAATTCGCCGCCTTCAGCCAGACATTATGTCTCGGGTCTCGCTGCCGATGGTGAACTACTCGCTCACGCCCTCTTGGCGTATTCACATTCCGAAATTATTGCAATTTGTGCAAAGTGCACAGAACGGAACACTAAGGGGGCAATTGCTTGCACCCGAGATCTTCTCAAGGGCGCACGACTTGTCAGCCAGCATTTCCCTGAAGTCGTGGTCTACAAAGCGTAAAATTTTAGTATTAGGGTACGTGATACTGTTAGTGGTGTTGCTCCGACGAGGGTTGGCGGTTAAGCGAGTGCTACTGCGGGCTGCGGAACTACTCATCTTGCGTTTTATCGCAAATCAGGTCATGTTGCATTTAAAATTGACTCCCGCATTCGGCATTGCTAAACTATAGACCTCCGTTATCAGTGTCAATAAAAAGCACCTTTTATACTAAAATTGCGAGATAATGCTTGTGGGAACTGACGCTGTAGAGGTGGCTAGTTCGATCTCGGCGGGTGGTCTTTGCCTGCTAGTGATCGACCAGCAGATTGACTTTCATCCTGGAGGCTCACTTGCCATTCCTACGGCGGAGGCGGATGCTATACGCATTGCGTCATTCATACGTCAGCACTCGACTCAGCTTCAGCAGCTCGTTTTTACACTAGACTCGCATCAGCGGTATCACATCGCGCACGGGATTTTCTGGATGGACGCAGAAGGCAATTCGCCAAAACCATTTACGCTTATTTCATCCGCCGAAATCGTTGCGGGAGTGTGGAGGCCGCGAGATCCCACGCTTGAAAAATATGTGGCGACATACTCAAAGGCGCTCGAGGCGAGCGGCAAGTTCACACTTTGCATTTGGCCTGAGCACTGCATTATTGGCTCGCGTGGACATAATATAGTTTCAGATGTGCTCGCAGCGGCGATGGAGTGGACTAAAATCTCTTTAAAACCCGTGCAATATGTCACAAAGGGCAGCAACTCATTTACCGAGCACTATTCGGCGCTCAAGGCCGAATTTGAGCTGCCTAGTGATCCTTCAACAAGGTATGCTCGACAAAATCTTATCGTTTTCACCATTAAGAACGACATTTGTTGTTGTTGCATTTGTTGTTGACGTGATTACAGCTTAAATCAGGATTTGATAGACACGCTCAAACTTGCTGACAAGGTACTTATATGCGGTGAAGCTGTCTCGCACTGCGTAAACTATACAGTCCGCGATTTGTTGGCTGCGTGGCCCAACGAGCGTCGTAACGACTTAGTAATCTTGACAGACTGCATGTCTCCCGTACCGGGCTATGAAAAGGATGGCGAGGTGACGAATAATTTATTGAATGGATACTGCTTTGTTCTTACTTAATTGTTTAACAGAAATTTCTGCAAGATATGGCCGCTAAGGGATTAACGCTCGTTTCGTCTGAAAAATTTACAGTCTAAAAAAGTTTCATTGCCCGAATTCAGTAGGAAATCGATACCCGCGCCATTGTGGTATCATGTGTGCAGGTGGCATGTGCGATTTGACCACTTCCGTATCAATATCGCAATTAACCGTTGTCGTGAGTGAAAAAAATGAATTGATGAAAAAAAGCTCTTGCTAAGAAAAATTTATAAGCGCGCTTAGAAGCGACGATTTTGAATATCCTTAGACTTAATATTTTAATGAACTTACCCATTTTAAATGCTAAGCGCGCTTAAAATTATAGTTTCCTAAAATACAGATTTGGTCTTAGATTTTTCGCCCTTTAGGGGGAGTCGTGGCTGACCACAATTGTGAAACCGAGCTAGAAGTAAAAAGGATCCGCATCGAGTAAGCGCTACAAGCGACCTTATTCCTTCGCCATTTCTATCAAACGCCCACAGATACAATCAAACAAGGCACAAAACGTACCATTATAGCCGAGGCACCATGGCGCAAGATCTTCCCATCACCTTTGGTGAAGTTTTTAACGTATGTAAAGAGAAAGCGATGGGAAAAGTCATATTGCATAGGTGTCTAACTTGATCGTTCCGTTCCCATAATGCACTACAGTTAAGCACCCTGGGGGTGAACTTGGACTATGTCAAGTTCGGCACTACCACAATGGAGTCGGAAAAGTTTGTTTGCGTATGTGAGCAAGTAAATGGCCAAGCCAGCGTTGTGATCGTGGATACGGCGGCGGGCAACACCGTGCAGCGCCGCCCTATTAACGCCGAGGCAGCTATCATGAATCCTGTGAGCAAGGTTATAGCCCTGCGCGCAGAGAATCAGCTGCAAATTTTTAACATGGAGCTGCGCGCAAAGATGAAGAGCCATCTTATGAATGAGCCTGTAGTATTTTGGCGATGGGTATCCGTTAATAGCATCGCCTTGGTCACGGCTTCAGCTGTGTACCATTGGAGCATTGAGGGCGACTCCCCTCCAGCCAAAATTTTTGACCGCCATGCCAACTTGGGCGCTGGGACTCAAATTATTAGCTACGAAGCCTCATCTGATAATCAGTGGATGTTACTTGTTGGCATTTCACAGGGCGAAGGTGGTCGCATTGCTGGCAATATGCAACTTTACTCGATGGAAAAGAAGGTTAGTCAAGTGTTACAGGGCCATGCCGGTGCTTTTGCCCAAATTAAACCTCCTGGAAGAACAGATGACGCGCAGGTGCTCGTTTTTGCTGGCACTAAAGGCAGCGGAGAACCTATGCAGCTCTTTATCATGGAAGTCGGACGGGACCGTGATGCTCCTGGTGGCGTTTTTCGTCTTCCACCATCTCCAATTCCATTTGCTGCTGATGCACAGGCTGATTTTCCTGTGTCAATGCTTGTGAGTCCTAACGACGATATCATTTACATGATAACGAAGATGGGCTACCTTTTTCTATTCGATGCGCACTCTGGAAAGCCTGTGTACCGTGCTCGAGTGTCCAAGGACACTACATTTGTTACGTGTCTGGAATCTAAGTCAAAAGGTATGCTCGGAATCACGCGTCGCGGACAACTACTGCACTTTGCAATTAATAAGACAAAACTCGTGCCGTATGTGGTGAACACGCTGCGTGACTCGCAGCTTGCCCTGTCGTTGGCTACGCGTCTCGACTTACCAGGGGCCGAAGAGCTCTACTTCACGGAGTTTAATCGTCTTATTGGTGTGAATGATATTCAAGGTGCTGCTCGTCTTGCTGCCGCCTCCCCTCAGGGTGCTCTACGTACCCCTCAGACCATTCAGCGATTTCAAAACATGCCTTCTCAGCCTGGCCAGCCTCAGCCTATCTTGCAGTATTTCAGTGTTTTGCTTGAAAAAGGCACTCTAAACAAGATGGAGGCTATTGAGCTGGCTCGTCCAGTTCTAATGCAGGGTCGCGGTCAGCTTCTTCAAAAATGGTTGTCAGAGGACAAGCTTGAATGCTCTGAGGAGCTGGGAGATCTTGTAGCCCAATCGGACACCACCATGGCCCTGTCTGTTTACTTGCGCGCTGAAGTGCCGGAAAAAGTGATTAATTGCTTCGTGCAGCGCGGCGAGTTTGACAAGATTGTGGCGTATGCTGTTCAGACTAATTACCGTTGCGATTACACTTTCATGCTCCAAAATCTGGTTCGTGCTAATCCGCAAGGGGCTTTAGACTTTGCTCAGAAGCTAGCCGTTGCAGAAAATGGCCCGCTAGTCGATGTCAATGCAGTGGTCGACATCTTTATGCAAGTAAATCGTGTTCAGGAGACCACCGCGTTTTTATTGGAAGCTTTAAAGAACAACCGCCCGGAAGAAGGTTACCTGCAGACGCGATTGCTGGAAATTAATTTGCTAGGCGGCTCACCTCAGGTGGCGGATGCCATTTTGTCCAACAATATGTTCACGCATTACGATCGACCGCGCATTGCTGCTCTGTGCGAGAAAGCTGGCTTATTCCAGCGCGCTCTAGAACACTACACAGAATTATCTGATTTAAAACGCGTCATTGTGAACACACAGGCAATCAATCATGAATTTATTGTGACCTTCTTCGGAACTTTGACGAGTGAGGTCTCAATGGAATTAATTAACGCCCTTATGGCGCACAATATGCGCCAAAACTTGCAGATTGTGGTGCAGGTAGCTACCAAGTATGCGGAACAATTGGGCGGCAAAGAGCTTGTTGACGTCTTTGAAAAGTTTAAGTCGTTCGATGGGCTATACTTTTTCTTGGGTTCGATTGTTAATTTCTCACAGGACCCAGACCTTCACTTTAAATACATTGAGGCCGCTACAAAGATGGGTCAGTTTAAAGAGGTGGAGCGTGTCTGCCGTGACTCTTCCGTGTACGACCCCGTTCGAGTAAAGGAATTTTTGAAAGAGTCGAAGCTACAGGACCCGCGACCGCTCATACACGTTTGCGACCGCTATGACTTTGTGGAGGAATTGACGCAGTATTTGTACTCGAACAATTTAATGAAGTATATTGACGTGTACGTTACAAAAGTAAGCCCGCAAAAGGCTCCAATTGTTATCGGCAAGCTGCTGGACCTGGACTGTAATGAAGATTATATCAAGAATTTGCTTAATCAGGTCGCCCAATGCCCTGTGGATGATCTATGTGAGCAGGTTGAAAAGCGGAATCGCTTGCGTCTGCTGCAGCCGTGGCTTGAGACTCGTGTAGCTCAAGGCAACACGGAGACCGCCACGCACAATGCGATCGGTAAAATCTACATTACCTTGAACAAGGATCCGCAGCAATTTTTGGTCAGCAACCAATTCTATGACTCTGAAGTAGTTGGTAAGTTCTGCGAAAAGCTAGATCCTGCACTAGCTTATTTAGCGTATCGTCGCGCTGGCGGTGCTTGCGATGAAGACCTTATTCGCGTGACCACGGAAAATGGATTATTTAAGGACCTCGCCCGGTACCTCGTGGAGCGACAGGATTTGGATTTGTGGGGTAAAGTACTTGTGAGACAGGAGGAAGGTGAGACAGAGTCTCCGAGTCGCCGTGCTCTCATTGACCAGGTTGTTCAGACGGCCCTTCCAGAAACCACAAATCCAGATGAGGTGTCAACGACTGTGCGTGCGTTTATGAACGCTGAGCTGCCGAACGAGCTGATTGAGCTGCTGGAGCGCATTGTGCTACAGGGAACTGACTTTTCGACCAACAAAAACCTGCAGAATTTACTGATTCTGACGGCCATCAAGGCTGGTAAGGAGAAGGTTATGGACTATGTAAATCGTCTGGACAATTTTGACGGTCCAGAAATTGCCCGCATTGCTGTGGGTGAGCAGTACCAGCTTTATGAAGAGGGTTTTGTCATCTATAAGAAGACAAATCACAACGTGGAAGCTATTGGCGTGCTGTTGGACTTTATCAGGGATAACGAGCGTGCTTACGAGTTTGCTGACCGCTGCAACGAGCCCGAGGTATGGTCGCGCCTTGCTAAAGCCCAGCTTGAGCAGGGTGAGGTACATGACTCTCTGTCAGCGTTTATCAAGGCCAACGACGCTAGCTCCTATGTTGATGTTATTACTGCGGCGGAACGTATCGGCAACTACAATGAGCTGATACCGTACCTTAAAATGGCTCGCAACACGGTAAAAGAGCAGTTTCTAGACACTTCGCTTATTTACGCGTACGCGAAGACTGAAAAGTACGGCGATCTAGAAGAGTTTATCTCGTCGCCAAACGTGGCGCAAATTCAAAATATTGGTGAGCGTTGCTACGATGAAGGAATGTATAACGCAGCAAAGCTTTTGTTCCAGAACATTAACAATAACGCCAAGCTCGCTATTTGCTACGTGCGTTTGGGCAAGTTTCGTGAAGCCGTGGACGCCGCCACCAAGGCGAATTCTGTGGGCACATGGAAGGAAGTAAACTACGCCTGCGTGGATGTGAATGAATTCCGTCTGGCTGGTTTGTGTGGTCTGCATATTGTTGTGCACCCGGACCATCTAGAAGAGTTGATTTTGCACTATGAAAAACGTGGCCACTCATCTGAGCTGCTTAAATTGATGGAGCAGGGTCTTGGTTTGGAAGGTGCTCATGCTGGAATTTTTACCGAGCTGGCCATTTTGTATTCCAAGTACCTGCCGTCAAAGCTGATGGAGCATATCAAGATATTTCACTCGCGCATGAACGTTTCTAAAATCTTGCGTGCCTGTGAGAAGGGCCTGCACTGGGACCACTCCGTGTACCTTTACAAGGAAGATGGCCAGTTTGATAATGCTGTTCGCACAATGGTTGACCATCCAGTTGCATTCTCGCATGACCTATTCTTAGACTGCATTCAGAAAGTTCGCAATCAGGAGATTCACTACAAAGCTATTAACTTTTACTTGGAGCAACACCCCCTGGAGTTGACGCGTCTTCTACAAGTGCTGACGCCTAATTTGGATCACGCCCGTGTTGTTCATCAGTTGCGTAAGTCAAAGAACTTGCCGCTTGTAGTCGAGTATTTGAAAGATGTGCAAAAAGAAAATTTATCGGCCGTCAATGAAGCTTTAAATGAGATCTTGGTTGATGATGAAGATTATCAGGCGCTTCGCGACTCTGTCGACGCATATGAGAATTTTGACCAGATTTCTTTGGCGCAGAAGCTGGAAAAACACGAGCTTTTAGAATTTCGCCGTATCGCAGCTTATCTCTACCGCAAGAATAAGCGCTATACGCAGTCTGTCAAGCTATCAAAGGCGGACAAGATGTACAAGGATTGCATCGATTGTGCCAGCGACTCTGAGGACTGTGAGCTTGCGGAAGACATTTTGCGCTTTTTTGTGTCTGTGCACGATAAGGAGTGCTTTTGCGCGACCCTGTACACGTGTTTCAAGCTGATTAAGCCTGATGTAGCACTAGAACTTGCTTGGCGTCATGGCTACGTCGATTTTGTCATGCCGTACATGATACAATTTATCAAAAACATGAATGAAAAGGTCAAGGGGCTGGACGAGCGCACACAGACGCAGAAGGAGGCGGAGATAGACGCGCAAACTCTTGACCCGGCGTACGGTATGGGTGGCATGCAGCCAATGCTAGCCATTGCCCCCACAGCGTACAATGACCCTTCGGCTCAGTATGGCATGGGCATGCCCCACGGCATGAACATAGGTATGGGAATGCAGCCAAACATGACTATGGGTGGTATCCAGCAAAACCCGTATGGCAGTAGTCAGGGCAGCATGAGCAACAACCCATACGGCAGCAGCAGTGGCTACCAATATTAACTTCGTGGTTGAGCTCTGCCATGCAATTTTTTGACTGCCAAAAACTCTAAGCTCTCCAATTATGGGCTGAACATTCGCTGGCGCTGTGGGAATGAATTTGAACACCACGATTGTTTGTCTCGTGCATAGGACCCAAGGTATTTTATTAATTAATCACTTTGCGTGTCTTATAATTCTTTGCAACATTCACACTACATCTAAGAATTGCAATTCTACTCCTTATCTGTTAATTCTACATTAATGAATGTTGCGTTGGCTTCGTTAGATCGAGGAGTGCGTGCACTCTTCATGGAATCGAGCGCTACATTATGCGCTTTGTCACACCACCCTCTATGCGATTGTGTGCTGCAAGAGGTGCCGCCACCTGATTGGCGCCACTTAGCCCGAATTCCAGTGCTGAAGCGCCACGTATTGACTGAGTTTCGAACCGTTGCGATGGAAATGGCAAAAATTCCGCAAACGCCTCGCAAAAGAAAGCGTATTGCGCGACAAAGTGGAAATTTATACGAGTACAAGGCTCTTTGTCTCGCTTCTCTTTGTCAAAAGTTGGCTCAATGCGAATTGTTAAGTGTTGGAGAGGCAGAGCTGGTAAAAGCTGTTGTGAATCTCGAGTCCATCGATGTTTTGCAGCGCGTTATTAATAGTAACTTATTGCCCTTACGACCGCGGATGCTTCTCTTCGCAACTGCAATGCAGGAGCAAGGTTTAAAGTGCCTAGAGCCTGTTGTGCAGTGCTGGATCCAAACAGTCAGTGAGAAGATGCTCGAGGAGGTATTAGATGCCACAACGATGAGTGGTTCTAGTGAGCCGCCCGCTAAAAGAACGAAAACAAAATCGAGTGAAACGATACAAAAAAATCAATGGAAACTTCGCTGCTGCGATTTTTGTCAGGGAAAGGCGAGTATCGCAACTTTGAGATCGAGGCTCAAAGAATGGAAATATCTCGTCGAGTCCTCGCAGCAAACTGCGCGAATATTGGAGAGTAATGGATATGAATATTGTAGTAATAAGGCGATGATTGCGCTATCGGCGTTTTGGGACCCGTTGTCAGTGGCTGGATTGACGACAACAGGCAAGGCAGTCATGAAAAGAAAGAGATCGGATTTAATTTTAAAAAATGTGGAAGCTGTGGTGCCATCGATGCTCGTCGTCGATTATAAGCAAATTCTTCAAAATATAATGGCGGAAAGGTTCGGATGCGTTGGAGGTGAGGCCGACGTCTTGGTAAAGGTTTGGACAAGCGTATGGAAGCGAGAAGTTAAGAATGTGTTCAAAACGAAGCAAATTACACTGAATGATGCTATTCGCCAATGCTCTATTGCAGACGCCTATGCCGGTGCTGCGGTATTTTCAGAATTCAGTGATAAAATCACGCACCTTCCGGGATTTTGCATTGTGATGGAAGTAATTCGCTTTACATGCGCTAGCATATCTGGTGTTATTGCTGCGTTCGCACACGCCTGGACGGAAACATATTCAAATTTTGGGTTATTCGTTCCTGAAATAGAAGCGCTTGGACGCAGAGGGATTTCTTCGACAAAGCCAATACTGCGATCATATTTAAGCAAGGTTTTACTGTCGACCGAGGTGCAATTTTTAGTGGGACCATCAGCACAAAATGAGCTACTTTTTGTTCTGTACGAGATTTTTTTCGAACAAGTTTATGTAGGAAAGCAGAACAGCAGTTTTTTTAAGTATTGGGACGCTTTGATGTCCCAGCTAGATAGTAGCTCTTCAGTCACGAAGTGTGGCCAAGAAGGAAAGAATTGGTGTCTGTTTCTTGAAAAATGTGTTTTTTGTGTCGATGCTAGGGGTGATACTACCATGCGGAGTCGCTATCACTTCTTACAAGCATTGAAGGCCTACTGCCTTGCCATTATGCAGAGTATCCTTACAAGTGGAGGCAGAATAATTTCTAGTGGTGGAGCGATCCAGCGGCCTCTTATCGTTAAAAATAGTGATCGAGCCACAGTGTGTCAAGTGCTTGCACAGATGATGGCAAAGTTTGGAGAAGAGTGGGTTTCTTGCCTTATTGCCCAGCTTCTCCGAGCAAGTGCAAGCTTACGTTCTGTTGGAGAGTCTAACGAACAAGGTATCACGAACTTGTTTTTTCCTGGACTCGTTTCAGCTATGAAGTCGACCAGCAAAAAGAGCAACCAGAAGACTGGAAAGCAACTATTTATTGATGTCATACATCTTGTTAACAATATATTGAAGGAAAGTGAACCAACAATTTTGTATCTTGTAGCATTAATGCGCTTTTGCGAAGCATGGGACGCTTACCAATGTACTAACACAAAAGTAACCCCAGCTAGAGCTAAAAGATGGGGCTTCCAGGCGGTACTTGATTTAAACATTTTGCCTGAACTACTCCAGTGTTATGAAAAGGCTGATGTCGTGCTTCAAGAAACAAGCAACGCGTTGTTATTTGTAGCGGACGTGCTTCAAAGCATGCCAACTTGTCCGCCAACATTGGAAGAATCCTTGCACAAAGTACTATCTCACTTAAGGGCTAGTGTGGAGCATGAACCGAAATCCATTTTTAATTCAGAGGATGCGCAGCTTGTATCGCACTCCAATATTGCCTTACACCGCTTAATTTGTGCTGTTAAATGTGTTGACTTTGCTCAAACTCGTAAGTTTTTAACCCGTTTGAAAGGTGCAAGCGGAACTTTAAACGAATTTCGACAGCAATTAGAGCGATGGTTTTTGTTTGTTGAGAATTATGGGGCTACTTTTGCTGGCAAAGAAATGCGATTAGAGTTGTCATTCCTTTGTACTCGTTTGATTCGGTGGTTTCCGGACGAGTTTGGCAGCATACGATCGGTGTTCATGACTCCACTTCATTCTCATTTCATATTAGCTCTCAAAGCTTTCGTGAAAGAAGCTGCGAGAATAATTAATGTGGAAGATCCGTCAATGAATTCCACCTTGGTGCCGTCTGCTGTAAGAATTGAGATGGCGTTGCACTTGTATTTATCAGCAGCAGGACTGCCTGATCTAGAAACCTTGACGATCTTATTGACAAAAGCAATCGTGAAGTGTCGGTCGCCTGATGCTTTTTATTGCCTTGCAAAAATTGCTCAGAAGAATAATCGCATGTTGTTGACTGAAGCAGTCGTTGCGACATTGAGCTTTCCACTTCGGGGCTTGGAATTTTCTTGTTTTGCTTTTATTCGGCACGATGTAGACAGCGTTAACGACACGCAACTTCAGATTCATACTAGACGTATGAAAGCCTTCATTTATCAAGAAAACACTTTAAAACTTCTAGCAGGTTCTGCTTCGATATTCGATGGAGGAATCTCATTATCAGTCTTGATTTTTGACGAAAAGGCTGCTGCCACGTGGCTACCTTATTTCTTCGAGCATATTTACAAGACTGATTTCTGTGGAGGTGCACAATGCGTTGATCAATTACTGACAATGTTAGAAGAGTTAATGCGACAAAATGATGTAGGACAGCTTCGTGAGGCTTATTGGTTTGCTGCACTGCTCAACACGGCTCTCATTGCATGTTCGAGCCGATGTGCTGGTGCAGACGTGGATGTCAATATTCATGAAAGGTTACGGTTGATAACTAGTAAGGTGTTGCAGACACTATCGATTGTATCCCTTCCAGCGTTAACACAAGAAAGTGACACTTTCTCGCAGCTAAACAAAGAGGCGCTGGGCTTAATGCATTCAACCCAATGTGCAAGATTGTCGATTGACGAACATAGGGCATCGTGGACATGTATACGTCAGATGTCAGAGAAATCTTCTTCAGCGGTGCAGCTGTGCGTGTCAGACATTTGGAATGCTAGAATAAAAAAATTAGAATTAGCTGGGAATCGACCTTCACTCCAGCTCTTTCTACCATTCACGCTCTGGTTGTCAGGGGCTTTGATTTACTCGCAGTCTTTTTTGGAGGAGCCCTCTACTGATATGAGACGATGGGAGCACGCATTTACCAGCTACGTAACCGATGTGTACTTGCACATAGAATTTGAAGGCGTCACATGCAATCTTCTCCAATCGTGGCTAATTACGTGGATCACTTGCAACATTTCCCGCGGTCAGAATGAGTTGCTAATGTTAGCTCTACTCCCTTCACAAGTCACTTTATTCCGTCGCTTAGGATTGACTTCGTCTCGTAGCTCACAACAAGATCAAGCCTCGACATCGCTTTGGCTATTAATATTTAAAGCTATCGACCTTGCTCTCAACGGCGACACCGCTAATAACTCCACATTTTTTGAGCAAGCTACTGAACTGGTATTGAGTACTTTAATAACGCTGGAACTTGCTGAATTGTCTGCAATCTCGGACTTCTCACACTTCGAAAATGTGCAAGACGTTGAGCCATTATTCAAAGAGCTAGAAAGCATTTTTTCGAGGCCTTATCTTTGTGACTGCAATGCTACTTCATTGTGGAGTTTACTACAATACCTTCTCGAAGTGATCGTTTGCTGCTTTACTTGCAAGATTTCGAAGGACTCGGATTCGCAATTGTTTCTCCAGCGAACCAAATCCGTACTTGAGCTTTCTAAAGTTATTAATAAGCCTGCTTCTTGTTTTGAAGCAAATACGTATTTTCAGCATTGGACAGCTGAAATGCTACTCAAGTACGACTACGTCGACCGAAACCGCTGTATTAATGTACTAGAGGTCATCGAACGAGCGCTTTATGAATAACACTTCGAGCGAGTAAAAAGCACTAAGAAGTACTAAAATATTAAGTTGCAGCCTACTTTGCTTCTCTGGTGCTGCTGCTTTCCTGCTGTTTAATTCTGTCCCTTTTGATGTCGTTTATCACACCCTGACGCATCACCTGAAACAACGACACAGTATGTGAGGACTAAGCGCCAGACCGAGCAAACAAAGCTGGTTCATACCTTCTTTTCGGTTACCTGCTGATTATGCGCGTAGAACACAGCGTAGGATGCACCGGCGCACATAGTGCAGAATGCCAACACGGGTGCCTTGTCCCCTAGAATCCGCGTGAGCTTCGCCATTAGGTCGCGTTACTAGGTACGATAAGGTGTATCAATTTTTTACCAATCTGCCGTATTGCAGCATAAACACTGTATTTCGGCCGTGGCAGGAGTAGCTAAGATTAAGAATGATGCGCTCACGAGTCTACGCCACGACTAGAAGCTCTTCTATTCGCGCGGCAAAGTGTTGTCTAACGATGGTGTTCGAATTTGAAATATAATGCGGCCGCTGGTAGCGAGGCTTTCTTCATTGCTACCAGATCGATTATTGGGGCAAGGAATCGAGGTCATTGACGGTTCTACTTCAGAAGCTACCACTATGTGCTCCAGCTGGCTTGTGTTTGCACTATTAAATGCTTCAAAATTATTTAAGGCATCAAGGCATAGTGGTGCAAGGGTAACTGGTGATGTTGTGCACAGGTATCAAAAAATTATGCACAAGAGCTGGCTTGTTTAGAGCGCATGCAAACCTGAAAGCTGAATAATACGGACAAGCACTTTAAGAACAGGTAAAAAACCGCAAACAACTGTTTGCGACGTGAATTTAACAAGTAGATTTTGATAATTGTGAAGCATCAAGTCGAGCCATTGAAGTTTACGCTATAAAGACGGACGAACATACTGAAAGCAACGTCAGATTGCCGCTGATTTGTTGGACGGACTCGAATAGTGCTGTGGCGTTGCTTGGAGGACCTTAAATTTTGCCTCATTGATATTGCCACATTTTAATTTCAGTGTATCGACAGAATAATCGACGGATGCAAAGCGCTTACAATCAATTGCTGGCACCGATTTAAAGAGCCTGTTCAAAAGACAGTTAATTATTTGATATTATTGTTCACTACAAGCTTAAGGCTCCTGACGACTAAGATTTTCCTATTTCAATGTATCATTTTGCAGTCTAATTTTCTATAAATTATTGGCTCGCGCGTCTTTCTCCATTCTTCCATTAAACATTTTATTCACAAGGCCGTCGCAGTTTTTGCAGCCTAGGAGTTTCGTGTTCGCTCTCTCTTTTGCCAGATATCTACATACCACCCAAATTTGAATTCCGAGTTACACTAAAATACAATCCTTTCGACATACTTTGCGGTCGGCAGCTTGATATTGCTCCTTCATGATGCAATGCGTCGATGTCAGCGTAATAACTTTTTTCACAAAGTAGCGTCAGTTCTCGAAACCTTTATCTTCCCAGCACCAATGCAATAAATAAACCTTGGTTCATAGGTGGCATGGTATCGTGTGTGGCATGATACGGTTTCGGTGTCACGATCTATCATTAGAATTTTATAAATTTTAATTTGTTGGTCAAAGTTATGCGACATAAATACCATTTTTATTCCAGGCTCTTGTGAGATCCTGGAGAAGTTAGCAGCAGAGCTCGAGGGCCACGCAGATCTTAAGGCTTTTGTAGAGATCATTCGCTCCAAATTTTTCGGTGTAACACTAGCCGACGGCTTCTTCTCGTTCGTGAACGCCATGGCGTGGGACAGGCTTAAAAATGTTTGTTCAAATCGCACACTACAATTAATTGAGCCTAAAATTTGATTTTATTCGACTCATTTTGAAGTGCCTTTGTATGGCGCTAATCTTTCAATTGGTGCAGCTAGTACTGCCTGGTGCTCTAATTCGCTATCTCCCTGTATTGCTGTGCGCAGTAGATATACTACCGCTCTATTATTTTTTGTGCTTCTTCATATAACATTTGTCTGTGTAGGAATGGCAAGCACCTCGAAGATGCCGTTTTGAGTGGTCTCATGCCCGTTGTAGCCGCCATTGTGTGTGAATTATTGGTATTGGACCTGATAATTTTTCGCGCTACGAGACAGTCAATATTTAGGCAAATTGCTGCTGGGGTTGTCGGTCTTGTACTGGGATCGATAGGATTTCATGTAATCATTGTGCTGTTCGGCGCTCCCATTCTCGAGTATGGAGAAGTACATCGACTAATCTCGTCGACAAATCTTTAAACCCTTATATTAATATTGTATCAGGCTTTGGGTGCACACGCTGTTACTAGGTATATTGCTTTCAAGTTGTGTGACGATGCCGCTGGCGCTACACTTGGGGTTTGCACCTCATAAATGGCTTCGTCTGCTGCTAAAGCTCCGGTATGATGATGTCGTAGGTAAAGATGAAAAAAATATTCTTACTGCCTATTATACTTCACGTAGTGTGAGCAACTCGCAAGAGCTTTACCTCGTGAGCTCGTCGATTGGCGCTATGCTTGGTGCTTATGTTGGAGCTTTCCCCATTCCGCTCGACTGGGACCGACCGTGGCAGGTATGCAAACCAATAACTTGCGTTCATACGAACCGGCTAACTTATTCTTGTAGCAATGGCCACTTACTTGTATTTATGGCACGATAATTGGCCATACTGCTGGAATTCTCGTGCAAATTTTTATTAGCACTTCATCAATGTCGTTTGCTGCAAAGTTGGCCAAGAATGACTAGGAGACGCGTAAAGTTTACTTAAATTTGCTTATTCACGCTTTTGAGGCAATTAAATGGGTTTTTCGGAATGCAGAGCTCTTAAGATAAGCTCCAAGTTTAGTTTTGGCAATTTCGCTTGGATCATCGAAGAGCTGCTGTAAAATCTGTCGTCTCTGTCGCGTGTCCGCGAAAATAAGAAAGTCCAAAACAGTATTCACAGCAGCTTCCTTTAAGCCCGGGCGTAAAATACGCAGACACTGTACATACTGCCGCATGACATAGTCGACACAGATCGAGTCAAATTTCATCAGATTTAGCAATGTCTGACATAGTGTCAACATCACTGCTTTGGACACTGTATCTGCCAACAATAGTGAGGCCAATGGTGCTGCACAGCGTCGCAGCAGTGCCACTGCTGACGTTCCTTGGTCTGTCTTAGCACACAGGGAATCGATAGCCTGCAATCCAAGCACGACAGCATTGATGTCCTTCCGCTCTATCAATAGCTTGCCAACCTTGCCTAAAGGTAATGCCTCACACTCTATCTGCGTCAATAATTGCTCAATATGCTGTTGTTGACTCGCGGCAGTGTGATGCATATTTCGCCCATTTCGAATCGATTTCACAATTTCTAGCAAACCCTGTTCATTATGCCGTTGACCCAAGACTTTCCCAAACGCCACCGTAGCTGGTTGCGAGTCATACATGTTCACAATATTTTCCATCACAACTACACGTGGCGACAAGAAAATTAGCTCATATGCGACGCCAACGTCGGCCTCGACAACATCATAGAAAAATTCCCATATGTGGGAGACGAAATGATGAAATTCGACAGCGTGATGGTCCGCTATCACTCGAAGAATTTCGAACAAGAAGTAGCAGAAGGGCTCAAGTACAGTTTGCTGGTGACGCAGATGAGGTTGCATGATCTGCATCGCATTCAGAATCTAGATCATGGAAATCGATTAGTCCACGATTCAAATTTATGCATGATTCATTATAACGAACGTTTTGAAAAAAGGTCGTGTTAAGGTAGAGCTGTGATAGCGACACCGTGCCTATGTGGCGCGTGAGCTGTCGAGGGAAGCGCGATAATACCAACATGGGGTGACGCCGAGTCAGCCCTCGGAATTGCTCGACTACTTCGCATCCACCATGCGTCAGATCTCGCAGAATATCGTCCACCTGCGACAAAACTCGGTCATCCTGTATCACCAATTTGTGCCTCAAATCTGCGCGAAGGTCAAAGTTTACGAGCACCTCCCAGTCTGGATCTAATATATCGAGCAATCCTGCTACTAATTTGGGTTTTTGAAAGTATAAGGCCTATATCAAGATAAGCCCAGACAATAATTACGTGTCCCCAGCAACATTGAAAGCGTTTACCTACCGTAATAAGCTCACGCTTAACATCTTCATGAATCACAACGACATCACCAAGACTTCCCAGATGCAGATCTGCACTCATAATTGGATCCAGGATGTTGATCATGGTTTTATCGTCAAACTGGTCATGCGCAATACGTGTCAATAGGTCAGCGGCACAACAAGTTTCAAATTTCTCAAGATTTTCAAGACGCCAGAGGACTTCAACTTCTTTGACAAGCAAGACCAGACTGTGCAACGTCATAGCATCGAAACGTAGCAAAACACCTCGATATTTCCATTGCGCAATAGTACGATCAATGAATTGCACCAGCTGATTCAGCACAATTCTGACATCAATTGCTATTGTTGCATTATTCAGCACATAAAATCCTTCAATCATGGAAGCTTGAGCAAGATGCTGTATAAAGCTTATTGAAGCCGAGTAGGATCCGGATATACATTCACCTAAATTGTCTAAAGCACGTCGCACAAAGCTACTGCAATTTTTACGGTGCTCTTCACATGCACACGTTGGCAAGTGGTTCACCAGTACAAGGAATGTTTCAGCAAGTTGAGCAGCAGCAGCATTATATTTACACGATACGCCGGCAAAGTGGAGCAATGACATGTGCAGCGTCCACATCGTAGCCGTAGAACACCAGCTGGAGTCATAATTATTTGAGCACGAGCGTACTTCATCTCGGCTGGCTGCATACAACGAGTCTTCAGCAATAATCGTATCAGGCAGAGCCACTGCGGTAAAATATTGATTTTCCTCGTGTTTAATTCCTTGGATCAATGAAGAACGGTCAAAAGTTGCAAATTCGTTGTCCCTTATATGCAAGAAAACCGGGAAACCAGAGTAGGCATCCTGCAAGATTGTAAGATCACTCTGTAAGCCCCCTTTACGTTTTAATTTGGCAATCTTATTGAACACGGCCGTTGGTTCCGCATAATTCAATTTTGACGTGAATAAATTTCTGCTGTCGTCAATTTTAAATAACGAAAACCCTTCAGCAAGCAAAAGTTTTTCTTTTTCCTCCTCATCCGTCTTCATCAATTTGCTTGATCCGGTCCACTTTTGCAGCCATTCACTTAGCTCCTTCAAGGTATCGGACGCGCAAATCGAGACCGGAGAAGCATTATAAGCGCTCAATTGCATTAGCATAGTGTCTGCCGCCATCGAAATATCCGAGGTTTTTGTGGCAGCTAGCAAGCTAGCAGTGGCCTTGCTTTCATTTTTCTGGGTAGTTTCAATAATTGATAGCAAAGCCATCTCTAGACACTGCTCGCTTAAAGCTGATTGCTCAAGTAGATTCCATCGAGATTTCATCGACATTGCGCGAATGGCAGTGGCGCAGAGGTAAGAGGTACTTGAAGAAGCTGCTGCTGCTAGTTTGGCCAGCAAATGGTCTGGATAAAGGCGTGGATCTTTCGTAGCAATGAGGCCCGTGCTAGAAAAGATGGCAGCATTAGGTGTTGCTTTTGGAAATAGGCTTTCAGTCAACCTCGCCAAGCACGTGGAATCCCGGCTGCCGACTCGTGATGCCGATAATGGTAAAGCTTTGTGTGCATGTGGAGAAGAAAGCACTTGAATGGCACCATGGATAATCGCAAGGGGTAATTTAATCTCGCGGATCGTGTTGGCTCCATCTGTCACGTAAATTACTTTACAATCTGAAAAACTAATGCCAGATGTGGCTTTTAAATGAGGAGCAATTTCTAATTGTGACTCAATAGCACGCCATATCACCTCAACAGCCATTGCAAAGATGTCGTAGACCTTCAGCAAGAGAGTTGCCACTAAGTCACGCCCGGCTAGCAATTTTCCGTATGTTCCCGCCAGAATTAATGCCTTTTCGATAGCACACTTTTTTGGTTGACAACTATGGTCTTGCTGAAAATCAAATGATTCGCTCGTGGTAATTGCTGCCTTCTCGTCTTCCTTTGAAAAGTCATGTAGTGCTTTCATGCACATTTGGAGTGACGCAATTGATGACTCTAATTCCAACAAAGTCTCAAGCGAATTAAAAATCTTGCTGCGAATGCTGCTGTAGCACGGCAGCTTTGCTAGTTCCAGCAGCCACGAAAAGCTCTGAGTTCTTTTTGCACTATAAGATATCATAACTTTGTGAGTTTTGTCCGATAACTCTTGGTCTTTGCGTGTTGCGGTTAGCAGATTGAGAATATGAGCCGCTACTCGTCGTGTACACAGCTCTGTAGAACTTAGGCATTCAAGATAGTATAATATTACATTTTGCGCGGCTTCAGAGTCGTCATTACCAGCGGCGATATATTCACGTAGCTTACCGATCAAGTGTGGGATGATGTGAGCTAGCGCTGGTCGATGAGGCCTTTGGTCTAGCGAGTCGGAATTTACCTTGTTATCTGGCCTCACAGCCAAAAGAAGCAATTGGCACAAGCAGCGATACGGTAGATACTGCATTGTGTCAAAATCTTCGCAAACAATGTCGGCTATCCACCAAGCACTGTCGAGTCTTACATTGACATTCTGAATTGCGTTTGCGTCCTCATTTCCGGTTACCATTTCCATTAAGAAGTCTTTTTTACGACTTTGCCGAAGACGCATGCCGAGCTTAAATTTACGATCCAACGTGCAAACATGCTCCAAAATCGCTGGCGGCGGTTGGCGAGCTAGCCCATTACTCTCAAACAACATTAACGGATCTTCTATTACCGCCGTGTCGTTTTGATTAAGCTTCATTACTTGCTGTTCGTAATCGCGCAGATGCGCATTGCCTTGCAACACATCAGAAAAGGCACTTCTGTGCTTGCCAAGAAGCAACGGGTCCAGAGAGCTGGTTGCCGGGAACGTGTAACGGCCTGTGATAGCCATTTGCATGAAACTCCGAAGTGTGGGAACATTTTCCCATAAATATGTACCAATAGTGTTAGGATTAAAGCATCCAACAACCTATAAAGATGCAGCTGTCAGCATTTAAAAATTAACCCTCTCTTTTATGTTTATCTTACCACTAAAATGGAGCAACAAATCCAGAAGCGGCTTGAATGGCAGAACTCTTGGTCTTGCTGATCTCCACTCTTCTTTTGCCACTTAGCAATTAAGAACAATTTTAGGTAAGTCACACGCCTAAACTATGCATGTTCTCAAGCACATACCAATGAAAGCTTAAATAATTGCTGGACAATGGCGCTGTTCTTGACTGTAAGTCCTAAAACACCGCCATGTTGGGCATAACTTGCTAGGTCGTCTTCATGATAACGCCACAACGCTTCACGGTGTAGATGGGCATCAGCACCACGAAAGACGACACTTTCCATTGTGCGCAAAGCCTCCATACGATCAATTGCTGGACATGAACTAAACAAGTCTGTTAAAAGGTTAAGCGAATCTTCGTGTATAGGAATATTCTCCTTCGTTGTTTGAAAGCAGGTTCGATCATGCTCTGTTAATTGCACGTCCGAGGGCATCTCGAGAAATAGCAGTTTTTTTACGATGTTTTCATACAGCTTTTTTTCAAATGGAGAGTCGCCGCTTAGTCCAAAATGTTCCAGCACATCACGACAACAAATTATTGCCTCTCGTTGTACAAATGCAAGCGCTTGTTGTAATTCCTCTTTGGCCCACACCGAGATCTTTGCTATTCTTGAGCCTTCAGTCGCAGCACTACTATTGTTACCGCTATTATTTCCAGTAATACTTTGGCTAACTGGAGCAGGGCTACCGCTTACGCCAGTTACCGATGACAGAGGATGCTTGCCTGAAGATTGTTTGCCTTTCAAAGGGGCGAGCCGATTAATCCTGGACAATGAAAGTGGTGGGTTGGCTCCACGCCGAGACACCACAATTGCGCCACCATGCTTGAGGCCTGATGGTAAGCTTGATGCTGAGCTTTGGCGATTGACAGCACTTGAGTGCTGGATCTGCAGACTTTTTACAGCTGCTCCACGCATCAGCAGTATTAGCCATACAACGCCGGTAATGAGTCCCATATAGTCCAATACACGCGCGTCCCCAGTCATTGCATCCCAGTGACCCTCATTACCTAGAAAGCCAACGCATAATGCTTTAATGTCAACCTGCTCAAATGTCAACTGCTTAAGAACTTTCCGCACAATCGTCTTCAGCACCGGAGAAACGTCAGAAGTGCTTGCCATTTCTCGAAACACGCGCGCCAGTTCTCGACTAGCTAGGGTACCTTGGTGCTCAATTGGGCGACGGTAAAATATGTCCTCTGGGCTACCAAGGATCGAAGAAGCTGACAAAGAGCGCGATGCTCGAAATATATGCTGGAGCATTTTGATGTTGTCGACATCTCTTGACATGTTGTTAGGACGTTCCCGCGCTATAAACATCGACAGCGCACGCCTCAGATACACTAAATTCTTGCATACGAGATGCGTGATTGCTTCAACTTTCAGCTGAAACATGGTGGACTTGAGTTTTAATTTTAGCAGCAAATCTACAGTGGCGATATCCTGCGAGCTTGTGGACTGGCACGACGCAACAATTTTGTGCAACAGCTCTCTTGCTGGGCCTTTCACAGATGGATTTTGTAGCCAAACTTCCATGTTTTCGGCACCCAATACACGAATTTGAGGAATGCTGGCAAAGTCAGCAAGGGTCATGATCATGTTCCGTAGCGCATGATTGCCGCCTGTACCAGTCGAAGGTCCACTACTACTCGATTTTTCCTTGTTAAGCTCAACAAGCCGGGAACTGATGAAGCCAATAATCAAATCTTTTAATTCCTGAACCAAATTTATCCCCTGGAAACGCCTTCGAACGAATGGCTGTGTGGACTTAATCTCGTCCATCTCAAGTACCGTCTTGACGTTCTGGACAAATAGTTGACTATATTCGTGATCCACCCAGACCCGAGAAAAGAGTGAGTCGTCAAGGAACACTTTGACGCTATCTTTAGGCCAGTCACTCTTGGCCTCGAGTATGAGCATTAGGACGTTCGTCACTAAAACGGGCAGCGGAATCTGAGAAAATTCAGTTGATGTCGTTAATCCCAGCGCGATGGCCGAATTTGTTTTTTTGCCGTAATCTACGACGTCTTTCATGCCAAGATAGTGTTTTGACCGCAAAAGACGCAGCAGATACTTAAATACGACAGGTTGACAAAACCGCGCGGAATTTTCTTTCACAGCACCAAGCAAAGCAACACAAAATAGTCGGCTTGGTGCCTTTTTCTCTCTGATCAGCCTGCCGCATGACTCTGTTAAAATTTCCATTAGCTTAAGGTCAGTGGTTGCTTCACTGAAAGCCTCTCGAAGGTATTGATCAGGAAGTTCATCAGCATCTGTTCCAGCATCTGACGGTGTCATATCATCAATTTGCTCCTCGAAAACGTCCTTATTATTTTCGGCGTTCATTAATGTGTCAATTGATAATCTCTTATGCTTTTTAGTCGATGAAATAGCGACAGTAGCGGACGGAAGGTCGCTAAGCTGTTTTACGTCCTTCATAACGTTCGTCGTCGTGTCATCATAGTCCTCATCGTTTTCGTTCTCTTCGCTTTCACCACTGTAATCAGCATTGTTTAGCCCATCCTCCTTGCTCTTCAGTTTCTTCTCTGACAAAGGCTTTATGTCGATTGCTGCCGTTTTAGCCCTCGTCTTACCTCGTGTCATGGTCTTGCTTATCCCCTTTGTCAGCGTATTCCTTCTTCGAGGCTTCACTTCTTCCGCCTCTTCTTCCCCGTCATCTTCTACATCTTCTTCCTCGTCCATTTCTGCTTCCTCCTCCTTTTCTTCTTCCTCCGCTTCGTCCTCCTTTTCTTCTTCCTCCTCCGATTCCTCCACATCCTCCTCATCAGCTACTACTTCATCGTCCGACTCCACAATTTTTCGCCTCGGTTTTTTTCTGGGCGGAGGCTTTGATTGTTGTGTCGATTTCTTTAAGCTCCCACGTCCACGACTTCCTCGGCGCCGCTCCGGTAGATCGGCCTCTCGTTCATCCTCCTCTTTCTCCTCTTCTCTATCTTCTTCGTCCTCCTCGTCTTCTACATTATCTGCATATTCTTCATCATCTTTAGCCTGGTTTTTATAATGGTTTTTCTTTTTCTTTTTGGCCTCCTCCTGTTTTTTTGCCTGCGAACGAGTTAGCTTGGGTGGCGGTGTATCCTTTTTTTCTTCGTCTTCGTCTTCGTCTTCTACTTCTTCCTGACTCATACTTTCTGCATCATCTTCGTCATCATCGTCCACAACTATATTTTTTCGTCGTAACCCGCGGCGGGTCGACACACGTTTTAGCACACGACCGCGCTTCATGCTTAGATTTCACGCTCAGAGAAATGTAAAATTTTGAAGAAATAATCTTCGGGACTATCTTTCTTTTCAATATTTTATTAAGGGAGCTGATAATGAGCCTTCAGTTTCGTTAATGGCCTTCTTCACCTCTTATGAATTAAACAAGTGATTGGATGTGGAGGCCTCTGATTGGTCAGAGCTTGTAAGGTTATAACTTCTTAGAACTAACCTCCATCCATCGCGAGATTTGGTGCTGACCACAACGCACACCCACCTTAACGTGCATACAGCCAATAGATTAATAAAGTAATTTGATGGAATGTACATGTTGTAGATAAATATGGGTTTTCCTCTTATTAAAGGTTGTCATTATACCAAAATAACCAATCATATAGGTATGCTGATTACTACCGTGGTGTTGATTGGTTTCTAAACCACAAACGATGCAACCTCCCTGTTTCCATCGTTCTAATATCTCAATTGGGCACTATTCCACGAGCTCACAAGATATTTGCATCGATTGCGATACCAATACCCGTCATGCAATTCGCAACTACGTGACAGTGTGGACCAGCTCCAAATCATAAATCATCTGATCAAGTAGGGTTTTCTACCGACGCTGCTGCTCAGAATGTTCAAAGCAGTGCTTGTAACGGGGTGTATCGTTACATGAAATTAACACTTAAAGGTTGTTAATTAATATATTATCTAAAAGGTAGATAATATTTGGAGGATATTACTTTATATAGTAATATCCTGAATTCTTATCCATAAATAGGTATAGGCCATTATGTCTATTTATTCCGCAGACTAATCAGCTGTTGAAGTAATCAAAGAGAGTTACAAGATAAGATAGATTAGAATTCATTTACATGTTTAGTATTAGGTTCTGTTAAGTCGCCTTTGTAGGATCGATTCGGCTACGCTTTGCTCTCTTCATCCCGTTTTATTTTGCCCTCTTACCTGCTTGAGATTTCTGCCGTAGTGTACTCCGCTGATGCCCGACTTGTCATCTCTGACGTCGGTGAAGTGTCTGTCGTAAGTATGCTGTCTTGTTCGTCGTGTTCGCTCTTGTTGGTCCGTCCACTGTCCGCGTTTCCCACATTTGACATGGGCATGTTGCTGATAGTGGGTCTACGCATGACGTTTGCGCTGCGAGCTACCCTTTCTTATTGTCTAGGAAGCCCCGGATGACGAAGAAAAAGCGCCGTCTCCTCAATCACCGCCTACGGACGCTAATACTTATGTGGAAGCTGGTGATGGCGCTGCCTCGACTGATGCTGCTGACCAGCGTCCGACGATGGCTGACCTGCTGTTCCAGCAAGAGGTCATTCGCCGCGACCAGGCAACTTTTGACGCCGCTCGTCGTCGCGTGGAGACTCCCAAGCCTCTCGCGCTTGACATTGAAGCGATCGAGCGCCAATATGCCGCCGGTTGTGACTGGTCTGGCATTGTCGCTCGCATCGGTCAGTCTCGCCCGTACCCGCTCCCGCGCGCCAAGTTTGACATGGTAATTGAAACGGGGAAGGCGTTTGTGAAGACCCCACTGCAGAAGATAATGGCTGCACTCGTCGGCACGAGCCACGGAAACCGGGCGCTGAACCAGCTATACGAGGAGTTTCTCGTCGGCCAAGT
>NC_090620.1:1715113-1718936 GCF_004359215.1 Bremia lactucae
ATTAATGATCTAGTGCTACTCTCTACGGTAAACTTACCTAAGCGATTAGTCACTAATGTGGGTAGCAGTAAACTACTACCCAAGTTCATTGGTCCTTTCCGTGTACTGCATCGCAGAGGCAATGCGTACACAATAGAATTGCCACGTAGGATGCGAACGCATCCTACGTTTTACGTTGGTCGGCTCCGCCCGTACCATCAGTACGCGGCTTCTTCCGAGGACGGATTTGACCACCCTTTTCAAGAATCCCCAAAAGATTCTTGTGATCGCGAACCAGGTTCTCATGTTGAACCTGAAGTTTCTCATGCCGGTTCCGAATATCCTCGAAACTACGATGAGCTGACGACAGCTCATCGCGAACAGCATGATACTTCCGCTCGTACTCCAACATGGAGTACGCACTCTTCGAACGGTCTTCCAACCGCTCGATATGTTGATCCTGCACCGTCTGCTCCTACGAGCGACGCTTGCCGCGCTCGTGGTCAAGTCCCTCCTCAAAATCATGGAGGAATCGATTTTGTCGATCCTCGACATTAGATCCGACATACGATTCGGATCTAATTTTCCCTCCTCCACCACAACATTTGGTGGATTCCCACGGTGGTCAGCGTTTCCTTGTGGAACGTAGCCAGAACCATCGTGATGTGAAGGGGCAGCAAACGAGTTATCTTGTTCGCTGGCGTGGTTATCCACCTTCGCATGACAGCTGGGAACCTCGTTCCCAGCTGATTGCTGACGTTGAGGGCCTCGTCCGTCAGTATGACAAGACCCATCCGATGGTTCAGAAGGAACATCGGAAAACACGCGCCCCTGGCGCATGTAAATCGATTGCAAAACGTCAATCACATCCCGCATATCAATAGAGATGCGAGCTCTTCCCCAGGGCGAAGAAAGGGAAAAGACATCCCCTTTTACCCTCTTCGAGTTGTCAACGCAACACGGACAGGGATCACCCCACGTGAGGCATGGAAGCCCAGCTTCACGTGACAACCGATGTAATTTATACTTTGCACTGGTTGGAGTTCTTTTTTCAAATTTATCGCGATTCGCGTTAAGTTTTTGAAGCCAGGCTTCGCGTCCAATGTCGTTGACATTGCGAATAAACGCGCTCCAGGCTTGCATAAGCGAGACTTTATCTCGGTTATTATTGCCACTAAACCATCGATGCTTAAGAAAATCATCGAGATAGAAATCTTCCTCAGCGCGAAAGTTCTTCGCGCTGGGGTCAAGGCCATGTAGCTTTGTCGCAATAAATAAGGGATATTTATTGTGAGGAGTAGTTTCTCCAGACAAGCTATTGATTAGCCGTTCTGGCAAATGCCACGGCTTCTTTTCAGGGGCGAGATGAGACATTTTATTGTCATCACTCCCCTGAGTGGTACCCACTGAAGCAGGGGTACCATAAGGACTTTCCTTACGATGGCTTACGCCATCGTCGTCACCTTGCACAGAAACACGTGCAGGTGACCGTATGGGAGATCGAACGGGCGATGAGGGATCATCCTCATCGTCTGATCCAAATAGACTATTTACTTGTCTATCAGAATGAGCCCTCTCATTCGAAGGCTCATAGTCAGCCGCCTGACGTATATCAGGCGACTGTACCATTCTCCCCGAGTCGGCCATTTCATCCGACTCGCATTCGTAGTCGACCTCCGAAGAGGGGTCATATTCACGTGGTGAATCACCACGTGCACTCGCAACATCTAGTGTTGTGCGAGTGTAAGACACTACGGCAGACGTTCCGTCTGCCGCAAGAGATAGTAGTGCGTCACCCGCGGCTGCACGAACCGCAGCCGAAAGCGCAGCACTATCGTCACCCCGCATGAGTTGATTCTTCTTGCGATGGAATTTAAAATGATGGTTCTGACCAATCAACATCGTTTTAAAATTAAGGTGTTACATACTGACTACTCCATCCAATGACACTCAGAGTGATTGTCGTTTAAGGGAGGGGTGATGTAACGGGGTGTATCATTACATGAAATTAACACTTAAAGGTTGTTAATAAATATATTATCTAAAAGGTAGATAATATTTGCAGGATATTACTTTATATAGTAATATTCAGAATTCTCATGTATAAATAGGTATAGACCATTATACCTATTTATTCCGCAGACTAATAAGCTGCAGGAGTAATCAAAGAGAGAGTTACAGATAAGATAGAGATAAGAATTCAATTACATGTTTAGTATTAGATTATAATTAAGTTAGCATTTACAAAGATAGAAAAAGAGACACTTACTTATATTAATACAATTTTCATTTTACCTTCTTTAAGCTAGTTATCTTAAAGAGAAGTCTTCCTCTGCACGTACTAGTGTACGTGAAATAACGTAGGGCACCGCTCGCAACTGAAGCAGTGCGAAGTGGACTTGTACAGAAGCAGTACAAGTCGTGGTGCCCCGTTAGAAAAACTACATCTCGAATGCGATGTAACGTTTGTTTTGTATGCAGCAGCAAAATTCTTCCATGAAAATTCCTCTCCTGAGTCATATAATATGCAGGTGTTGGCTGTTCCGCCATCGTGCTCTCAAAATGGTTAATCAATTGCTAATTGCGCTGGTGTTAGCGCCGCGGCGACGTTGCGACGGCAATAATTCAACGAGCTCAGCATCCCGTATTGCCGCGAGAATAGATGTACAGGGAACGGGTCCGCTAAGTAATTCCGCTTTTGCTGCTGTCGTGCAAACTTGGCTTTCAAACATCAATCGACCTCAAACCCCGCTTCGTGGATCAAAAGCAGCATTCTGTCGTTGCTGTGATTAATATTGTATTTGTCATTGCTCCTGTACTTGAGATGACATAATCGGAAGAGGAGCATGACTAGCACTTAGTTCTGGTGTTGGCTTGACTTAGGCAATTGCTTGCTGCCGCTACCGAGACCATCGAATGCATGAGGACTCTCCTGAGTCATATAATATGCAGTTGTTGGCTGTTCCGCCATCGTGCTCTCAAAATGGTTAATCAATTGCTAATTGCGCTGGTGTTAGCGCCGCGGCGACGTTTAATGCAATTTTTGACGACTATCCTTGCTTTGTACCCGTTACGACCTCAATATGTAAATAAAAATGTCTCATGTTGCAATATCGACTTCTTCACTTGCAGATTCAAACTGGCAAGCTCGTATGACCCAATTTGTAATGAGCTTAAGTTGCCCTATGATACACAAACCGTAAGTGCTTAAAGTGTACTTAAAGGGATGGACAACTACTTTATGTGAAGTACTTAGACCTGCCACTCGGATGTGGTTCGCATGGTGACCCTTCATGTTTGTGATGCACATACGGATGACGCTGGCCGTCATCCGTAATTCGGGTTATTTAAAATAATACGCTCGCGACGAAGGGGTGCTCATCTCAAGAGGTGACATCCATTGATTGGATAAAAGGCTTTAAACTTAATTCAATTATATATAAATCGGTCTTTAAAACTACTTTCCAGTGAGCAAGTGCGCTCATGAAGCCGGAATACCGCTTTCGTGACGACAATAGTACTAAGATACTTATGAGGTCGCTTAGGCGCCCATTGACTACCTCACTGCACGTGAGAGATGACGGCCAGACTGCTTCCACTGTAACGGGCTAGAGTTGCCCTAATGTTACACAGTCCCCATTAAGTACATTTGGTACTTAAGGGGATGGTCAATTACTAAATAATAGTAATTAGACCCACACTCGGGTGTGGTGCACATTTGTGACCAACCCTTGTGGATGTGATGCACATGGGTGCATTTACATTAGGAGGGATGACGCCCAGCGTCATCCATGATGACGGCTAGCGTCATCAGTTACGCGAGGTATCTATAAAGATACGCTCG
>NC_090620.1:1723792-1729874 GCF_004359215.1 Bremia lactucae
GTTTGGATGGGCAATAATGCCGCATCATCACTCCTCATGAGCTCGTTGTCCGCATCACTACTATGAGGTGACGGCAACGGTGTCGACTCATTGTAGTCGACAATGAGCGACGGATCAACATCCTCACTGTTAAAGTGGGATGGATCCTTTAGCCCTGTTAACGCGACAGCCGCAGTGGCTGTCTGCGTTCCGACTAAGGCATTTGACGCGGCCGGCGAATTAACGCGGCGCGTGCGCTTAGTGCGAGGTTGTGTGGGCGTCTTCGCAGACGACCCACCAACGTGGCCCCTTTTAGGTGGCATCTTGGGCGCCGTGTATAGAAACACGTGCGCGAGAGTGATCGAGTGAACTAGCGGCGCGTAAAGCTGCTCGCAGTTCCTCTCTCTACTCTGTCGAATTTAAAAATGTAAATTCGTTCTTAAAGAGGGGGATGGTGTAACGGGCTAGAGTTGCCCTAATGTTACACAGTCCCCATTAAGTACATTTGGTACTTAAGGGGATGGTCAATTACTAAATAATAGTAATTAGACCCAACACTCGGGTGTGGTGCACATTTGTGACCAACCCTTGTGGATGTGATGCACATGGGTGCATTCACATTAGGAGGGATGACGCCCAGCGTCATCCATGATGACGGCTAGCGTCATCAGTTACGCGAGGTATCTATAAAGATACGCTCGTAATACATATTAAATGATATCTATAGAGATATCATTTTAATTGGTAAAAATAGGTATTTGTATTTAATTCTATTAAATATAAATCAGTCTGAAATTTACTACCTACTTGGTAAGTGCGCATGAGGAGACGGATTACCGCTCCCGTGACGTCACTTCACCAGAGTTCTTAGTGTGTTGGGTGAGGTCGCTTGCGCGCCCACCACAACTTCCTCACTGCACGCAAGAGAAGCAGGTGCAAACCGCTTCCTCGCTGTGCTAGGGTGTGTGCTAAGTAGAGCGTGGCCGCATTACGACGTGCCCGCCTACATCCACACTGTGCTTATAGGTGTGTGCCTAACTAGAGCGTGGCTGCTGCAGTAGCGCCTACGTGCACTAGGTAGCACTAGTAGTTCTTTCCACGATCCGTCTCACTGAGTGTATCAGTGAGAATGAGCCTCAATATCGATTGGGCTCATTTCATTCACCTCTCCGAACATCACCGGGAGGCGGCAGAGCACTTGGCACAGGGACTTGGTGAGCAAGCCCTGGCCAGGCTCAGGGTCAGTCCTCCTGAGCGTCATGTTGCTCAGTTGGAGCTGTTTGATGCGTTCGTGCTCGGACAGCGAAGGCCGCGTCCGGGGCACAGAGCGATGCTGCGGCGGAGTCCGTCACTAAGACTCAGGATGAGCTTAGGCGTGAGCAGGCTCGGAGCGAGGCTCTCAACAGGACTGTTGAGATGCTTTCCGCCCGGCCACATCAGCCGAGGCAAATTCGGATGGATCCGCCCAAGAGACATAAAATTGCAGCGCACACCGTTGTCCGCTGGTTATTAGCCGTGGAGCAATGCGGTGTGGGGCGATTCATCGAGGATGACATTCGGATGGTAGCCATGTCGCATTTGCGTGGTAAGGTCTCATAGTGGGCTTACTCCGCGCTTATGGTGGACGGTAAAGCGTTACCTTCATGGGCGATTTGTTTTGACAAAGATTCGCGCCATGTACTAGCCGCCGAAAACGAAGTGTTGCTCCAGGCACGCTACTTTAAGCAACAGGCGAAGCGATCTCTGCACTAATATGTGCAATAGATGCGCTTGCTGTCGGCGTCCATAACTGTGGGTCCGATACCGGAACACATTATGGTGCCAACGTTCATGAACGGACTGCGACACGTCCCATCGCGACAGGCCCTTTTTAAATAGGTGCCGTCGATGATGGAAGAGGCAATTCAAATTGCCTTAGATGAGGAGCAGTCCTTCAACGGAGCCTCGGCGACTGCTTGGTATAAGCCGTCGGCCGAGAGGCCGGATGCCGCTATGGATTTTGGCAATGAGACGTAGTCTGCAACAAGTGCGGCTAGCGCGGCCATATGATGACTCGCTGCTATGCCAGAGTCCTTCCTGGTGCTATGACGCCCAGTAAGAAAAACTCCCAACCCGAAGGGTAAACGCAATAACCATCGTTCAAGACGAATGAGTTCTGCATCGACCACTTAGGTGTCGGGAAATGCAGGAGCGCAGTAGAAGAGGGATACCCTACTGACGCGGACCCCTATGCTCAAAGTTATCGAACAAATGGGTAGCATATCTCGAAATTTCGGACCTCAACCCTGCTGGTTTATAGCACTCGAGTACGAGGCAATGACCATGCGGTAACCCTTCTCGTGGATTCGGGTGCATCACATAATTTTGTAAATCTGCGGCTCTAAGAAAGAGGCCGGTATTTTTGAGTCGCTTTGCCAGGATCCCGCATGCGAGAAGACGCGACTGTTTGTTGTGCGAAAGGCGCTCATAAAGTCTGAGGGGGTTCAAATTAAGCTCACCGTCAAATTTTTGTGTGTTTTCTCCTATAAAGAGAAGTTCACAGTGCTCATGTGACATCATCCTAGGCATGCCTGGTTGGCAAGACACCAATTATGGGTAGACTGGCGTACACACACAGTTGCTAACTATAAGAAGGACACCGAAAAGGAGGTGCTCCTGCGAGAGGCTTATGCAACTAATGCCGTGTACAACACAGTTGAGGGTGCGTCGACGGGATGTAAAACGTCACCAAGTCCTACCCAGCTCGAAAAGACTGGTGAAAAGGACGACGACAAAGTAGTCATGCGTCGAATAGTCCTGCACAGAGTCGATAGCCTGATGCAGTAGATAGCGACTTGACAAGAAGTCAAGCGTCGCAAGAACCGGCACAGAGCCTAGAGACTGGTGCGGTTAAAAGAAGTGCGTTAGCCCAGAGAGCAACGACACCCGCTTACCGGTCAAAGGTCCTTGTGACTCGATAAACGAGTACCCGACAGATGAGACGATCAAAGGCACGTCAGACGAGCTACCTTTAAATCAGTCCTGATTAAAAGGGTAGGGCCTTCAAACGAGGTGTTTGAGGCCGCCGAAGACAAAATGGCGGAAACGTCCTCTCTTGAGGTGCTCCAGCACGTCTTGAAATCTACCGAGGAGATAGTGAAACTCCCGGAGATGTCGTGGGCTCTATTCCTATCTGAGCTTAAAGAAGAAATGTCCACTAATTACTCACACCAGTTCCATAAGAGAACTTGGTGAACTGTTGCTCATCGTCCACAATGGATAAGAGTGTCCTTGAAACGGACACGAAGTAACGATTCGCTGCTCAAGGCTAAGATTCCTTCAAAGACAGTCCGTTTTTTAATTCTGTGGAACATCGTAATGTGTTCATAGAAGAAGTGCCGAGCCGCCTACCGGCCGATAGAGCATCGGGCACGAAATTGATTTTAGAACCTGGCACTAAGTATTGTGTGACCAGGCAATGACCGTTGCCGAAAGAACAAGTCGATTATATCGATGAGTTCTTTGACAAGCGACCAAGGTGGGACATGTACGTCAAAGCAAGTCGCTTCACTGTAGCCCAACCTTCTGTGTGCGTAAAGCCACAGGTGGATGGCGCGTGGTTCACGCTTACAATAAGCTCAACACGGCCACCATTCCGGCGCAAACGCCAAATCCCGCGAAAAAATATTTTGTTGAACTCCATGAGAAAGTCAATTATCTTTTCCGCGTTGTATTACAAAGATTGCTACTCTCAGGTAATCATGAAAGAGTCCGATGTAGCCAAAACGGCAGTAAGCACCCCAAGCGGTATGCTTTGGGAGTGGCTTGTGATGTCCCAAGGTTTTTTGAAATACGCACCAGCGACATTCAATCGAGTGGTGGCTCACGTGATGCGTCAGTACCGTGCCTACGCGCCCGATTACTTTGACGATGGAATCGTGCATAGTACTGCCGAGGTCAGGCTGAGCGAAAAGATTCGGTCTTGGCATTGCCAGACGCGGATAAGCTCTTTAGCGCCGTTTGCGATGCAAGCAATTTTGCAATCGGCAGCGCGCTCATGCAGAAGAATGGCGACGGCGTTGACCGTGTCTTCTCTTATCAGTCCAGGCTTTGAAAGGCCGGAACTGAATTACCTTGTGCACGACAAGGAGCTACTTTCATTTAAGTATGATCTTGTGAAGTTTCGAGTGCACCTGTTGGGCACCGAACCATTTGTGGTTTATACGGATCACGCATTACTGCGGACCGCAATAAAGTCACTGCTCCTCTCGCCTAGAATGGCAAGATGGCTTACAGATTTAACTTTAAAGTTGACTGCAAGCCGAGTAAGTCGAATGTCTTGGCTGACGCGTTATCACGCAGACCAGGCTTCGAGGCAAGACACCAGGAAAGTATGTCTCGTGCTAAAGCACAAGTTGAGTCGTCAACGTTGGCAGCCATGAAGGAATATCACTTGACCTACGCATTGACATCCAAAATTAAGGAGAGCAGTCAGGACGAACATTGTCGCCTGCTGTTGGATCACCTCGGTGGACGAAAGGATTCCCTTCTGTCTCAACTGAAGGCTACGCTAAGTCGCTTTATCTACGGCGATGGCGTTTTATGGCATCAGCTGTCACCTTGTGGTCCCTTGATAATCTATGTCCATCATTACATAGATCTCAAGCCTAGCGAAGCGACAATTGGTTCTCCTTCCCATAGGTAGCCACCAGGCCTGGTAAGTCGACGCGCAGGGCGTCGACCGGTTTTCAAGAGGCGAAACTCTTCTGGTATCCTCTACACCGGACGAGGATTAAAAGCTTCTGCTGCGCGGAGCGTTGGGCAATCAAACTTCCAACACGGAAGCGTTGGTTGCTCGCAGCATCCATCAGTGCATGTGGCGGCCGATAGGAGGGACGATTTCGCCCACCTACTGGTGGCAGTCTATCCTGCTTCCGTTTAGTCGGAGGCAGCTTCCCGATCCGTCGTTCAGCAGCGCAGTTAAGTGCTGCTAAACGACGGATCGGGGTCTCGAACATCAAGTCTTCGACTGACTTCGGATATTTCCGATGTCCGCGCGAAGGATCGCCAGGGCTATTAAAAGCTGATCTTCGGCTAGACTTTTTGGAAAAGCTGATGCTGAAGAATCCGCGTTCTGCGCGTGATATCCCTTGCTCTCCAACCTCAATTCGCAGTGGGAGAAATCATTCGGCTGGAAGTCTATAACCTTCCCCATCATCCTCACCCAACCGACGCTAGACTCACAGTCGGTGTTACCTTGGTCTCCTTAGACGAATGAAGGTATGTGATCTCTTTTGGATCAATATGTCGTTTCAGATGACCCACGTAAAAGACTGGGTGCATCTTCATATACGGGGAAAGGGTGAGCCTAAAATTTAAGTATTCATAATTTTCGACCACCATAAATGGCCCGATGAAACGGGGCAATAATTTCGTAGTACCTTCGGGTAGTAGAGAAGCTGCATTTTAGGCAGGATACCAGTAATTAATAATACTTTTTCTCCCAACTTGAAACGTTTATTGTTTTTGCGATTATTTTGGTCCGCATATTTTTTGCTATACCTGTGCGCTTGCCACCGCGTCACGGACTATTCGTGTGATGGCTAATCGCTCATTCACAAAGAGTTGACCTTCGCTCACACTTTCAGCATCAAACTCGCCTTTGAGGTCGGTCATTGGACGTAGTTGTAAATAACGAGACATCGTTTTCGTTCGGGAGCACAGGTATTTCTTGCCGTGACTTCATACTTACCACTGCTAAACCGGTTGGGTACCTAAAGCAAGTTTTGTTCGTTGACATTACACCCTCGCGGGTATCGTCATTTTGACGAAACTGTGTCCCTCTCTCACCGAGCGTAGTGAAGGGCCCTCCCCCACTAAGACTCGTGCTGCGCACAAACGATACTGGCGTCCGAGGATGGCGCAGTCCGTTAATATAAAACGGTGTCTCACCCGTACTGGCGTGGACACTGTTATTTATAGCGAACTCCACAAAGGGCAATTGCTTGCTCCACTCTTTGGGAGTTGCTATAGTGCGTAAGACATCCGCCACGACCCGATTGGCACGTTCTGTTTGGCCATCGGTCTGGGGATGATCTGCGGTCGACATGTGGAGCTTGCTACC
>NC_090620.1:1730677-1762181 GCF_004359215.1 Bremia lactucae
AGCAGCTCAAACACATGTCGCCAAAAACCAGACGTAAAACGAGGATCCCGGTCCGATACTATGGACTCGGGCATCCCGTGTAGTCGGTAAACATGATTCAGGAACAAGAGAGCTGCCTCCTTGCCTGTGATCGATGTCTTACATGGTGCTAAATGCACCATTTTGCTTAGTCTGTCTACAAAGACGACGAGCCCCGTCTTGCCTTTATGGTCAGGCGGCATGCCAAATATTAAGTCCATCTAACCGACTTCCAACAATTCATTGGAATCGGCAGCGGCTTCAATGGCGCACTGCTGGACTGTGCAGTTTTTAAGCGCTGACACTGTTCGCAGAAGCGATTATAGTTGGCCCACCAACATTACTGTGACACTCGTAAGAATGTCTTCTCACGACCCAGATGCCCACTCGATGACGCATCATAAAGCTCGTGGAGTATTTGAGATCTGTAAGAAGATTATCAACGGACCACAAGGTGACAGCTGATGCCATAAAACGCCATCGCCGTAGATAAAGCGACTTAGCGTAGCCTTCAGTTGAGACAGAAGGGAATCCTTTCGTCCACCGAGGTGATCCAACAGCAGGCGACAATGTTCGTCCTGACTGCTCTCCTTAATTTTGGATGTCAATGCGTAGGTCAAGTGATATGCCTTCATGGCTGCCAACGTTGACGACTCAACTTGTGCTTTAGCACGAGACATACTTTCCTGGTGTCTTGCCTCGAAGCCTGGTCTGCGCGATAACGCGTCAGCCAAGACATTTGACTTACTCGCTTTGCAGTCAACTTTAAAGTTAAATCTGTAAGCCATCTTGCCATTCTAGGCGAGAGGAGCAGTGACTTTATTGCGGTCCGCAGTAATGCGTGATCCGTATAAACCACAAATGGTTCGGTGCCCAACAGGTGCACTCAAAACTTTACAAGATCATACTTAAATGAAAGTAGCTCCTTGTCATGCACAAGGTAATTCAGTTCCGGCCTTTCAAAGCCTGGACTGATAAGAGAAGACACGGTCAACGCCGTCGCCATTCTTCTGCATGAGCGCGCTGCCGATTGCAAAATTGCTTGCATCGCAAACGGCGCTAAAGAGCTTATCCGCGTCTGACAATGCCAAGACCGACCGGTGCCTCAACAAATAATTGCTTCACTGATGTGAACGCATCTTCTTGTTCTTTAAACCAAACTCATTCTGTGCCCTTTTAAAAGAGATCAGATAATGGTTTAGTTCGCTCAGAATAATTCTTGCTATACTTATGCAAGCAATAAGCGAGCACTAGGAATTGGCGCAAATCCTTCACATGTCGTGGAATTGGCCATTCCTTTACCGAGTTTTCCTTGTCTGGGTCTGCTCGTACACCATGTGTACCTACGATGCAGCCCTGCACATCTATCTCGGAGACCCCTATGACGAACTTTGCAAGTTGACGTACAATTGGGCGTCCTCCAGAGTCTGCAATACAGCGTCTAAATGACGCTTGTGCGACTATATTATTCCGCTTGGGGTGCTAACCGTTGTAAGCGGAATATTTGCTAGCTCGCATGAGCAGCTGGTAGTAACCATCAACCAAGTCAAAAGCACTTGTACATTCCAGAATATTGTTCTGAAGAACATTTTTTTAGGAATGGGGTTTGGGCTGGTATAGTTGCAGCATTAAGCTTTTTATAAGCATGTACATTGCGCCATTTACCATTTGGCTTTTTGACACAAAATGACGGTATCGAATGCGGAGGTTTGCCTCTCGTCCCATTCCAGCTTAGTGTTCAACACGGAAGAAATCGCCAATGACGTCACACTGTTCCTTTGGTACTTGCAATGAAGTATGCTCTTGTCAAATTCAGAGTTCATCTGCTAGGCTCTAGCCGTTTGTGATATATACAGATTACGCGTCTATACGCACTGCGAATGAGTCGCCCCATCTCTCACAGAGAATGATTCGATGGCTTTCCTTCTTCGCCAAACACAATTTCGAGTTGAGCTATAAGCCTGGCAAGCATAATACTTTGGCTGATGCGTTATAACGCAGCCCAGATTATGGAGCTCTCCCATTTAACGACTATAACACAACCTAATACTAGATTCATCCGTTCGGCTTACGCCAAGGATGATCTGTGTGTAGCTCTGCTACGAGCTCTTAAGAGCACTGAATCGGAAATTAAATTGTCGGCACGTTTGCGTGTGAGCTTACATCAAATTCTATCGATAACGGCCTGGTGGTTTATTGCACGGATGTTAATGATACTCCGCGCATTGCTGTTCATCATGATGAGAATTTGAAGTATTGAATCCTCTATGAGGTACATGATACCGTGCTTGGTGGTCATCTCGGTAGAGAAAAGACCTATAGCTCCGTGACCCAGATTTATTGGTGGCCCAAGCTCTACAGATGGGTAGGCACATACGTTTACACATGCCAAACTTGCCTAACCGCTTAAGCCCTCGGCGCATGCTGCTGCGCCACTGGCCAGTTTGCCCGTACCCAACAGGGTTTTGAGAGTCCATTAGTATGGATTTTGTTCTTGACTTAGCGAAAGATTCGGCCAGTGATACAGGCATCGTGGTCCTTGTTGACCGGTTGAGCAAAATGGCTTTTGCCGATTACCATTGATAGTGAGGGTACAGCAAGGCTTTTCATTGATCGTGTGGTTCACCAACACGGTTGTCTGTGGCAATTGTCTCTGAAAGAGACCCCCATCGCACGGCTAAATTCTGGAAATCGATTTTTCGAGTGCTTGGCACCAGATTGGATATGTCCAGTGCGGACCATCCGCAGACCGATGGTCAAACTGAACGTGTCAATCGCGTCATTGAAGACGTTTTACGCAGCGTGTGTGCTCAGACACCAAAGCACTGGGGCTCAATGCTCCCAGTAGTGGAGTTTGCGTTAAACAGTGTGTTCATGCCTCTACAGGCTATACTCCGTTCTAATTCAACGGTCTCACCCACCCACGCGTTCCGTTAAAGATACCACTTCGTGGATCAAGGCTTGGTGGGAGAGAATTTGCCGATAGGATTGCTGATATCAGCCCTGTTACCATTCAGAAACAAGTAAGCGAGTTCCTCGCGATGCGATTTAGTGTCTTAAGACATGTACGAGACACCGAAGGCTTAAAGCCAAGACAAACAAAAAGAACAAGCAGATGGCAAAGACAGAAGCTGTATTAATTTTTATGCGGTCGGAGACCGAGTTTTATTAAACGCTACAAATCTACCTACTAACTTTGTTTCCGCGGTCTTCAGGACCAAGTTGCGCCTACATTTTATTAAACCGTTCACGGTCAAGGCCCTAGCTTACACGCTAAACATTCCTCGCAAGCTACGTACACACCCAGTGTTCTATGTCGGCTTGCTTAAGCCATATCGGGACCCTCCTTACGTGGACTTAAAGGCGCTTGCGCCGAGACAGGCGGCCGTGCCGCAGAATACTGCATCCTCACCAGGACGCCCAGCTGGCCCTCTAAACGAGATTGTTGATGTTTCAACGTTGAAAGACGGTTTTGGAACCCTTGAAAAGAGCCCGCAATCCGAGTAAAGCCCTCGTGACGAAGTTGAATCTCGTGATACAAAGCATTAAATGCTTTCGTCGAGATTTCGGCCCCCTTCCGCGCTGCTGGATGCGCGAATGAACCATTAGTTTCACGTAGAGAAACTCTTAAAGCGACGCCGTCGTAAGGGCCAATACCAGTATCCGGTAAAGTGGATGGGTATCCCTCTTTTGAAAACTCTTCGGAGTTTGAGGTACCTCTTCGGCAAGATTGCCCGTACACCGTTGACGTTTTTGAGCGCCAAGCTCAGGGTCAACTTGCGTCAAACAACGCTTCCCACTACTAGAAGTGGAATTAGGTGGATCTATAGCCTTAGTGCGGCTTCGATCCATGGTTGCACGGTAAACCGAAGCACTGAAAGATCGGCTTGGCCTTTCCTCGTTTTGTGACATACATGCTGGACGTAACTGGCATTTGACCCTAAGCTTGGCGAAATCGAAGCGAAGCTTCCGTTCCAAAGCCACATCCGCAGGCTCTCTGATATCCTAAATATTGCGGAGGCGGCGGGCCCGATGGGCCCAATTCTCAAACAAAACTTCGTTTTCGCTTTTTGATTGGTTTGGAAACCAAACGATCGAAAGTTTCCTCATGGAGGTCACCGAAGCCCCACGGGCTTGATCACGTAATCGCGTCAGATACTGACTTCGCGTCATTACCTTTGGCGTAAGGTATCGCTCATGAAAAGCGGCGCGAGCAGCGAGCTCCTCCGGCGTCGTCGCCGTGGGACCGGTGATCTAGATGGCCAAGCTGTCACCCGGATCTCTTTGGGACGCTCTTTCATACTAAGTAGAGTGAACCTGTATTCACTGTGGGCTTAAGCTTTCGCTATCTCTGTGGCTCGACGACGAGCTCTTTCCTCTACGAGGATTATCTGCTCTTGCTCTTCATCGAGCGGATTCGTAATGATGTTGGACTCAGGGTCCCGTGTCTGCTCAATGCAGTTGAGATGTTTGTCGTCTTCTTCACCGTCGGTCACCGCAATTTCGCTGTGATATTCTGATGTCCTGTCAGAGGCTTGTTCAAGTTTATCGCTGTCAAAAGTGTTCTCCATAAGATAAGCATCGCGACTTACAATGATCCGGCTTGTTGATAGTTGCTCGAACCGATACAGGGTTTCAGCGGCACCACGTTCTGAGAACGAATTCGGGACCCGCCGACGTCCAGAAGAGAAGGCGTAAGCGAACGCCGCTCTTTTTCCTCCTCCTCTGATTGAGAGTGACTTTCAAAGTCCACCATTCCCTCATCGTCGAGGAAGGTGCTCAGAGTCTGTGACTTACGCTTGATTGTCATTAGACAAAGGAATAATAAACACAACCGAACGGTTAGCTGTTTAGGTTCCAACATCAAAGAGGGAATGAAGCGAATGTTCTCACTCGGTGTCAACAGTCTGATGGGGGGGGGTAATGTGGCACACATCAATTGGAGAACCGTTGTTGTGGTAAATTCACTGAATGGGTTAAATACCCTTTTATCTAATTTCAAATTAGACCATTACTTAAATTTCATTTATTATAGGTAACAAATGTGGTCGGAAATCTATTCGAAATTGGAGGTTTTAAGATTTAAATGATTAAATAACGTGCATTCCCCTTTTGATCTTAAAGCGTTTAGTGCCCTCCTAAGGCTTGCGCATTGATCTGTAAGAGATAGAAGCCTTTCTAAGGTATATCCTCTTGGGCAGTAGTTGCCACTTGGTTTTACGAACCTCTCAATCCCTTGAACTAGGATTACTTAAGCTTTAATAGCTTGTACGACTCCCTGAGTTGTTATACCCTTTAGCCCTAAAGAACTAAGAGACTCTTTGAGGCTACAAGTCTTTCTCTGACTTAAGGAGCGAGGTAGCTCCGCTACAAATTATGTAGCGGAGCTACCTCGCTCCTAAAGTCAGAGGGAGACTTCCAGACTCAGAGAGTCACTTAATTCTATTGAACTATTTGAGTCTATATGTATTCCTCTGACCGAATGAGCGAGGTAGCTCCTAAAGTCAGAAGAAGAGTTTCAGACTCAGAGAGTCACTTAGTTCTATTGAAGGAATGTGTTTAACAACTCAGGGAGTCGTACAAGCTATTAAAGCTTAAGGAATCTTAGTTCAAGGAATTGAGAAGTTCGTTAAACCAAGTGGCAACTACTGCCCAAGAGGATATACCTTAGAAAGGCTTCTATCTCTTACAGATCAATGCGCAAGCCTTAGGAGGGCACTAAACGCTTTAAGATCAAAAGGGGAATGCACGTTATTTAATCATTTAAATCTTAAAACCTTATTCTAGCTAATTTAACATAGATTTCGGCCGCTAGAGTTTTATCTGGCGGCGACCTCATTTGTTACCCATATTAAATGGGATTTAAGTAATTAACTGTTTTAGAAAAGGATAATAGGGTATATTACGCATAAGGTAAATGTACCACAACCCACCGATGTGTGCCCCATTACAGTGTAGGTTAGGTGCCTCGAAACTTTACATACATAAAGGTACAGAGGAAGGTTTCTTAAAAAGCTGAGGGTCTTTAGCTCGAAGATCTAGACTAAGGCTGTAGAATAAATAAAAGTATAATTTGTATTAATATATTTAGTTTTCTACGTAACGATCTATTATCTACTACTGCACTTATTATTTATTTGACTAATTATGTATGGCGCCTCCTTGCGCATCTCACAATCGTGTCCAATAACGGTTGGGGGATTGATTTAGGCTTAAATCAACCAATCCATAGAGCTAACGTTTTATTGCATCAATATTATCAAATTTGGTAGTATTAGAACTACTTAAGCGAAAATTCATAAAGATAATAATTTTGTACTTCTTTAGTAGAATAAACTCACAGGAAATAATATCTATGATTCCTCTTATTGAAAATTATATTTACGTAACGGACACCCCGTCACCCCCCCCCTTAAGCAACAGTCACTATAGTGACTGATATAGGGTGACAAGAAATATTATTATGTCTTTCCCTGTAAATTTGCATTATGATTTTTAATAAAAATACCGATTTTTTTATTTATTGATTGTGAATCATCTCCCACGGAGACATCATCAGATGACTCACCACCAAAGAGGTCCGACGAGTCGAACAATCTCATCATAACCTCTCTGGTTGTTACATTAGAACCCAAGGTTTAACGGACTCGGCCCCGGGTGATTCGGGTGCCTTTACTGTAGACACTGAGTCGTGCGATGCCGGTGACTTGGTTCAGTCACCTACAATTGGTGTAGCAGGTGACTTGTCACCGTCACCTGCAATGTCATCAACAGATGACATGTTCCAGTCACCTCCAATGGGAGCAGGAGGTGACGCATTCCCCGCAGTAAACGCATTGGCGTCTACTAAACATTTGCATTACCAAGAGCTGCACTGACCCGTGCAGCTGCCAGCTTTGCGGCCTCGCGGGCAACGCGAACAGACTTATTAGTCGCCATGTTGATTCTGGTCTGCACCTTTAAAACAGCATGGGCATGAGTCCCTCCACGAGAGGCAAGGAATTTCTGCCTCTAGACTTACGGCGCAACTTAAAGCGTGCACCGACTACGATCCGTTTCTCGAAACGTTTACGGAAAGCATTTGGCTTGTCAAACCAGACCTCACGGCCTATGTTTTGTACATTCTGTACAAAGGCTGTCCAAACTTGGACCAAAGATTTGATATCCTTTGCTCGTTTAGAAGTGTACAACCGATGCTGAAAAAAGGCATCGATGAAGAATTATGTCTCATCCTCACCAGGCTTGTGAAGCCTGGATGAGTCGAATAGCCAAATATGATATCGATCGTTGGTCATACCAGACCAACGAATAAGGCTATTCTTAGAGGGCGACCTAGGCCTCTTTTCAGGAGCGAACCGCAACGTATTGCGGTCCCTCCCCTGTTGAGGCTTATGTTGACGCTAACGCTAACTTGGCCCTTGGAGCGATCCCTAAAATTAGTCCTTTCCTGGTAAAGCAAACTAGCACCACCAGCAGCACTTTTCCTTCGCGACCACTTAGTTCCAAGTGACGCATACTAACGTCACCGGAGTGAGGTCTTGCCCCTAAGGAAGCATTTTCTCTCAAAGATCCTCATTGAAGAACGCTTGTTTCTATCGAGATGCGTCAAGGGATTGAGAACCTCCAATCCTTTACGAGGAAGCGCTCGTTCTCCGATGGACCTTCTGTCGAGGAGAATGGGACTCGTCGTACTGCAAGACGAGACCCGTAACGCCCAAGATCAGTTGGGAACGAGGTTCCCAACTATCATGCGAGGGTGGATACCCTCGCCAACGAACGAGATAATTCGTTCCAAATCCCTATTCCTCACGGTGATTCGAGAAGCTTTCAACAAGAAAACGCTTCTCACCACTCGAATCGGGAGGAAGGGTTCACCCCATTCGATCAACATCGTGATTTGGATTACACCCTTTTTTATTTGAGGAATGATATTGGTCACGAGCGATCCTGTCGCCGCGAGTTAGCATTGACCGTAAATAATGTTTTTCGTGACCAGTTGATAAATTGTGCGCAGGTTGCGACGGATCAACTGGGGAACGAAAGGACACATTAGTCCCTTCAAAACGACCTCGTGACATCTCGTCAGAAGATCTCGATTGGAGGAAAGAGTGGATCGTCTGGTTCAAGAGAATCAGACTCTGTTCCGTAACAATAAGGCTTTGGCTCGGAACCATCAGGCTTTGGCGGATGCCCTTGACCGTTCCGGTGTAATCCGGAATCGGAAGAAGCCTCGTACTGATGGTACGGGCGGAAACGACATAAAAACGTTAAATGCGAACGCATCCGACGAGGCAGCTCGATCGTGTACGCATTGCCTTTGCGATGTAGTACCCGGAAACGGGCCGATATATCTGGGCAGAAATTTACTACTGCCTACATTCGTCACTACATGTTTTGGTAAGTTTATCGTAGACATAAGAACTAGGTTATTAACAATAAATGAAAGCATATTTGCTCTTCCATTTTTGTCAGAGTTCCATTTCTGTCGAGCCACCTCATCAGCGATACAATTCTTTACGAAACGGACCACTGCTTCTCTAGCTAACAGGAAATCAGCTGCTAACTCGGACTTTTAAATGTTTTCAGTGCGACCGGCTCACACTGCAGAGATATCAATCTCTTCATTATTGAGAGTATCATCGTACTCATTAATAATAATGTTTTCGATGCTGAGTCTTTCAGCATCGTTGTCAAGTCAGTGATAGCATTATTATTATTATGAATTTGTCTACTTCAACGTTACTTAAATCAACATTGGTATCCTTCGCATTGACCTTAGGGCTAATGCGTGATGAGCACGAGCTAACAGGTTTTTTGCTCGAGCGAGTTCCCCCCTGAATAAGAGTTACTCTCAAACAGGGTAGGTATAGGTGGGTGGCGTAAGCCTTCGGTGCATGCTTTGTAGATGCATGCACAAAACTGTTGATGGCAAATTCCACCATCGGCAATTACTCGCTCAAACTCTTAAAAGAGTGGACGTATCCGCGAAGTATCTCTTCAAGAATACGATTTATTCGCTCCGTCTGACCATCTGTTTCAGGATGATCAAAAGTTGATATTTTCAACTGTGTTCCAAATGATTTAAACACAGTTTGTCAAAATTTCGCCGTGAAGCTAGGGTCTCGTTCTGAGACCAGTTCGCGGGGTAACGCATGGAGTCGAAATATCATGTCAACAAAGACACGACCACAGCCTTTGGCTGTGGTCGACTCCGGTACTGCAGCAAGATTACTGTTTTGCTAAAACGATCAACAAAAATAAGAATACAATTATTCTTATGTTCGTCGTCGGGAAATCCGAAGACAAGTCCATGGATTCAGATTGCCAACGCTCTGCCGGAACAGGCAGATGTTGAAACGGAGCACGAGATGGAGCACTGGGCTTCACCCGTTGACAAATTTCGCAAGCACGTATGTACTTGGGGACGAAAGCATACTGGCGTGGCCAGTAGATGTCGCAGCTTATTGTGAGATAGGTCTCCTCACGTCCACGATGACCACTTATTGGTGCATCGTGGCACTCATGTATGATGCGTAAACGCATATCATTATGGGTGGGGATGATGACACGAGGTTTGTCGTTAGCAATAACTGTGTAATACAGTGACCCATTGCGTGTTGTGAATCGATCTGTTGAGGATCCATACAATTTCGACAATCCTTTTAGGGATTGTTGGGATGGATTTTTAAGGTTATCCATCAGCCCTTTGAGAGCCGTATCTTCTTGATAAGCTCTTCTAACGTCGTCGAGTAATGTTGACGACGGAACACTTATTGTTGCAACAGTGGGCTTATGCTCACTGTTGATTTGCGCAGCCGGATCAAAATCAGGCCGGCGTGAAAGAACATCAGAGACGACGTTAAGTCTTCCTGATTTATAAACTCCACAAAGAAGCTATACTCCGCGAAGAAAGACAACCATCTCGCGATTCTTTGCGAAAGGTGTGGACTGTTTACGACGGTAAGTGAAGACGCATGGTCCGTATATACAATAAACGGTCTATCTCTCAAGAGATAGACCTAAACTTAGCCAGTGCATATTTCATGGCAAGGAGCTCCTTGTCATGCACTAAACAGTTGCTTTTAGCTGGTTGAAGCTGACGCAATTGATAACAGACGCTGCGCTCTGCGCCGTCTGTGTCATATTGCATTAACGCATAGCCGATTTCACAATCCCTGGCGTCACAGACCACATGAAATGGTCGGTCTTGGTCAACAATCGCCAGGATTGGCGAATGCATCAAGCTTGCTAATACCCTCAAAAGAACGCTGACAATCTGCGTTCCATGAGCACTTCACATGTTTTTTTTTCAACTAAAGAAGAAATTATGTACTATCATTTCGGCGTTATTGCGTAAGTACTCGTGAAGGTACGCCGCTAAGCCGAAGAACTTTCTAGGTCCCTTTACATCGGCTGGCACAGGCCAATCGGTGATTACCTTGATATTTCCGAATCCGGGCGTACACCGTGTTTAATCACGATGAACCCAAGAAGTGGTACTACGCTTGCAGCGAATTTACACTTCTTGAGAAATGCATACAACTTGTGCTTACGCATAAGTGTAAGAACATTTCGGACGTGGGTACGATGTACTAGAGTTCGACTTTTCATTTTGCGTATGGATAAAGGCGCTCGATACGAAACAGACCTGATATCAGGTTCGAAATACTGTGTCATGAAGCAATGGCCATTGCCTCGTTAACAAGTAATAGCGATCGACAAATTCTCTGCCGATCGCTTAGCAGCAAGCCATGTGAGGAATCATCTTCTCCACATAGCTCTCCGACCTTCTGTGTGCGTTAAGCAACAGGAGGATGGCGGAATGTGCATGCATTCAATGATCGCTGCAACGGTAACGGCTCAAACGCCGATACTACGAAAGGATGTATTCATTGAAGGTATGTCAAAGAGTATAGTCTTATCGTCAATGGGTCTGATGGATGGATTCTATCAAATCTTTATGCGCATACAAAATATCCCGTTCACAGCAGTAAGCACACCAAGGGGTATTATATGGGAGATGACAACTACGTGGATGATATTCGGTCGGCAATAGTATTTTTTGAGAACGAACGGGTTCTGAGCAACCCATCGATAGACGAAAGTTTTCTTGATGAGAAGACTCGGATTGAACGTCTTACGTCCCAATCCTGGGAGCCTTTGAAGACAAACCCTTTTTATAAGGATTCAATAGAAATTAAGGATGTCTTCCTGAATCAGTACCGTGCGAGCTGATGACCATGCTATGGCCGAACACATCTGTTAAATGTCGCAGAGACATTTCTAAGTCCCTGTGGCATGACTGACAAGTACGCAGATCTGCTTGACTTTGCCACTACGCATGTAACGGGGCACACATCGGTTGGAGAACCGTTATTGTGGTACATTTGCTTTATGGGTAAAATACCCTTTATCTAATTTTTGAACAGTTTTTTTTTAGTTACTTAAATCCCATTTATTATGGGTAACAAATGTGGTCGCCGCCAGGTATAGATCTGGCGGCCAAACTCTATTTTAATTACCTAGTATAAGATTTTAAGATTTAAATGATTAAATAACGTGCAGTTCCCCTTTTGATCTTAAAGCGTTTAGTGCCCTCCTAAGGCTTGCGCATTGATCTGTAAGAGATAGAAGCCTTTCTAAGGTATATCCTCTTGGGCAGTAGTTGCCACTTGGTTTTACGAACCTCTCAATCCCTTGAACTAGGATTACTTAAGCTTTAATAGCTTGTACGACTCCCTGAGTTGTTATACCCTTTAGCCCTAAAGAACTAAGAGACTCTTTGAGGCTACAAGTCTTTCTCTGACTTAAGGAGCGAGGTAGCTCCTATAATCAGAGGGAGACTTCCAGACTCAGAGAGTCACTTAATTCTATTGAACTCTTTGAGTCTATATGTATTCCTCTGACCGAATGAGCGAGGTAGCTCCTAAAGTCAGAAGAAGAGTTTCAGACTCAGAGAGTCACTTAGTTCTATTGAAGTAATGTGTTTAACAACTCAGGGAGTCGTACAAGCTATTAAAGCTTAAGGAATCTTAATTCAAGGAATTGAGAAGTTCGTTAAACCAAGTGGCAACTACTGCCCAAGAGGATATACCTTAGAAAGGCTTCTATCTCTTACAGATCAATGCGCAAGCCTTAGGAGGGCACTAAACGCTTTAAGATCAAAAGGGGAACTGCACGTTATTTAATCATTTAAATCTTAAAACCTCCAATTTAGAATAGATTCCCGACCACATTTGTTACCTATAATAAATGGAATTTTAGTAATGGACTTATTTGAAATTAGCTAAAAGGGTATTTAACCCATTCAGTGAATTTACCACAACAACGGTTCTCCAATTGATGTGTGCCACATTACCCCCCCCCATCAGACTGTTGACACCGAGTGAGAACATTCGCTTCATTCCCTCTTTGATGTTGGAACCTAAACAGCTAACCGTTCGGTTGTGTTTTTTATTCCTTTGTCTAATGACAATCAAGCGTAAGTCACAGACTCTGAGCACCTTCCTCGACGATGAGGGAATGTGGACTTTGAAAGTCACTCTCAATCAGAGGAGGAGGAAAAAGAGCGGCGTTCGCTTACGCCTTCTCTTTTGGACGTCGGCGGGTCCCGAATTCGTTCTCAGAACGTGGTGCCGCTGAAACCCTGTATCGGTTCGAGCAACTATCAACAAGCCGGATCATTGTAAGTCGCGATGCTTATCTTATGGAGAACACTTTTGACAGCGATAAACTTGAACAAGCCTCTGACAGGACATCAGAATATCACAGCGAAATTGCGGTGACCGACGGTGAAGAAGACGACAAACATCTCAACTGCATTGAGCAGACACGGGACCCTGAGTCCAACATCATTACGAATCCGCTCGATGAAGAGCAAGAGCAGATAATCCTCGTAGAGGAAAGAGCTCGTCGTCGAGCCACAGAGATAGCGAAAGCTTAAGCTCACAGTGAATACAGGTTCACTCTACTTAGTATGAAAGAGCGTCCCAAAGAGATCGCGGGTGACAGCTTGGCCATCTAGATCACCGGTCCCACGGCGACGACGCCGGAGGAGCTCGCTGCTCGCGACGCTTTTCATGAGCGATACCTTACGCCAAAGGTAATGACGCGAAGTCAGTATCTGACGCGATTACGTGATCAAGCCCGTGGGGCTTCGGTGACCTCCATGAGGGAAATTCCGATCGTTTTGTTTCCGAACGAAACAAGGACTGAAAACGAAGTCTCATTTGAGAACGGGGTTCACCGGACCCGCAAACTACGTGATATATGGAATATCAGAGAGTCTGCGGATAGAGGTGATGTTCGTTTGGAGCGGAAGCTTTGCTTCAACTTCGCTAAGCTTAAGGCCAAAGGCCAGTTACGTTCGGCATTTATGCCACAAATCGAAGAAAGGTCTAGCCGATATTTCAGTGCTTCGGTTGACCGTACACCAAAGATCGAAGCCGCACTGAGGCTTAAGATCCACCAAACCCCACGTTTAGTGGTGAGAAGCGTTGTTTGACGCGAATTGACCCTAAGCTTGGCGCTCAAAAACGTCAACGGCGTACGGGCAATCTTGCCGAAGAGGTACCTCGAACTCCCAAGAGTTTTCAGAAGAGGGGTGCCCTTGCCACTTCACCAGATACGAGTATTAAACCTCACGACGACGTCGTTTTAAAAGTTTCTCCACATGAAACTGAAGGTTCCCCCGCGCATCAAGCAGCGCCGGAGGGGGCCGAAATTTCGGTGGAAGCATTTGATGCTCGACGGCACGAGGTGCAACTTCTTCGTGAGGTCCTTGCTCGGGTTGAGAGCTCTTTTGAGGCGATTCGGGGCCGTCTTTGATGCTGGAGCGTCAGCAGCCTCGTTTAAAGGGCCAGTTGGATATCCCGGTGAGGATGCAACAATCTGCGGCACGACCGCCTGTCTCAGCGCAAGCGCCTTCAAGTCCACGTGGGAAGGGTCCCGATATGGCTTAAGCAAGCCAACGTAAACATTGGGTGTGTACGCAGCTTGCTGGGAAAGTTTAGCGTATAAGCTAGGCCTTTCTTGGCCACGACCGTAAATGGTCCAATAAAGCGCGGGCGCACTTGGTTTTGAAGACCGCGGAAACCGAATTGGTAGGTAGGTTTTTAGCGTTTAGTAAAACTCAATCTCCGACCATATAAGAATTAGTACAGCTTCTGCCTTTGGCATCTGCTTGTCCTTTTTGTTTGTCTTGGCTATCAGCCATCGAATCCCTTACATGTCTTAAGACACTTAATCGCGTCGCGAGAAACTCGCTTACTTGTTTCCGAACGGTAACAGGGCTGATATCAGCAATCCTATCAGCTAATTACCCCCCACCAAGCCCTGAACCACGCAGTGGTATCGTTAATGGAACGCGTGGGTGGGTAAGACCGTTTACATAGAACGGAGTATAGCCTGTAGAGACATGAGCAGCATTATTTAATGCAAACTCGACCACTGGGAGCATTGAGCTCCAGCGCTTTGGTGTCTGAGCACACACGCTGCGTAAACCGTCTTCAATAACGCGATTGACGCGTTCAGTTTGACCATCGGTCTGTGGATGGTCCGCAGTGGACATATCCAATCTGGTGCCAAGCACTCGAAAAATCGATTTCCAGAATTTACTTGTGAAACGGGGGTCCCGATTAGAGACAATTGCCACTGGCAAACCATGTTGTCGAAACACGCGATCGATAAACAGCTTAGCTGTACTCTCGCCTTCATGGAATCCGGAACGGCCGCTAAGTGAGCCATTTTGCTCAAACGGTCAACAAAGACCTCTATACCGGAGTTACCGGCTGAATCTTTCGGTAGCCCAAAAACAATATCCATACTAATGGACTCCCAACAACCTATGGGGACGGGAAGACTTGCCAGTGGCGCTGCAGCATGCGCCGAGGGTTTAACCCGTTGGCAAGGTTCGCATGTGCGAACTTACGTGCTAACCCATTTACAAAGTTTGGGCCACCAACAAATCTGGCTTACAGAGCCGTAGGTCTTTTCTCTACCGAGATGACCACCAAGGATAGTATCGTGTGCCTCATAGAGGATTCGGTACTTCAAATCCTCATCATGAGGAACAACGACGCGCAAAGGATACGCAGCGTCCGTGCAATAGAGTAACAGGTCGTTATCGATAGAAAAGCGATGTAGTCTTGCGCGCAAACGTGCCGACAATTTAAAATCTGCTGGTGCTCTTTAAAGATCGTAGCAGAGCTACAGACTGTTCATCCTTGGCGCAAGCCGAACATATTAATTCAGGAATAGGTGACGAGATAGCCGTTAAATGAGAAAGCTCATAGTCCGGTGCGTGATAACGCAACGGCCAAAGCATTTTGCTTGCCGGAATTATACTTCACCTCGAAGTTATATTCCGCAAAAAAGGATAACCATCGGGCCAATCTCTGTGAGAGATGGGGCGACTTAGTCGCCGTGCGTAATGACGCGTGATCTGTATAAAGCACAAACGGCTTAGAGCCGAGCAGATAAACTCAGAATTTTATGGGAGCATACTTCATAGCAAGTAACTCTTTGTCATGAATTATGTAGTTTTTTTCCGCAACTTTAAGCTGTCTAGACTCGAACGCAATAACACGTCCATGCCCATCAACATCTATTTGTAACAGAGCACTGCCAATGGCAAAATCTGATGCGTCACAGACGACACTGAAAGGCCAATTTGGGATTGGCAGTGCCAGAATCGGGGCATGGATAAGACTATCCTTAATTGCTCGAAAATCCTTATTCTCGGTGCTGGTCCAGCACCATTTTGTATCCTTTTTAAGAGATTAGATAATGGCCTAGCCATATCAGCGTAATTTTTGCTATATTTTTTGCTAATAATTGGCGAGACCCAACCACTTACGCAAATCCTTCTGGTTTTTAGGAACCGGGCAATCTACTATGGCTTTTACCTTAGCGGGGGGGGTCCGCTCTAAGGCCTCGCTTATCGAGGTTATGCACAGACTTATTTCGATGACATTTTTGTCCATAGTCGTGCGGAGCAGGATCGGCCGGATATGGAAAACCATTTAGACCATTTGCGAGCAGTGCTTAAGTGCATGCGCACAAACAAAATGTATGTTAATGCATCTAAATGTATTTTTGGCGCAGACGAAATTACGTTTTTTTAGAATGCTTCATTGGATAAGGGCGAAATAGTTGCGTCACTAGACGATTAAATGTTGCCGGGGCGTTGGAAAGCCCTTGTGGCATAACCAGCCACTCCCATAACATGCCGCTTGGGGTGCTAACCGTTGTACGCGGAATATTGCTAGCTCGAATGAGCAATTGGTAGTAACCATCGACTAAGTCCAATGCACTGTACATTGTACATCCCACCATATTATTCTGAAGAACATCCTTTCTAGAAATGGGGGTTTGTGCTGGTATAGTGACAGCATTAAGCTTATTATAAGCATGTACAATGCGCCATTTACCATTTGACTTTTTGACACAAAATGTCGGTGTCGAATGAGAAGGTTTGCTCTCTCGTACCATTCCAGCCTCGTGATTAGGGAAGAGATCGTCAATGACGTCACACTGCTCCTTTGGTAACGGCCATTGTCTTGTGACACAGTCTTTGGTTCCGGAACCAAGTCAATTTCATGACGAACACCTCTATCCGGAGGTAAAACAGATGGTGGGTTATTACATACCACATCTTTGAATTCCTTAATCAAGAAATAAAAGGGATCTGTAGGATTTTTATGGATCGATGACCCATTTCGCGCACTAAATGCAGCTTTTGTGTCATCCAGGACAGCTTCGTCTAGAAGTGACGACGAGTTTAACTCAACCATAGGTCGAATGATCACCATTTCAGATAAGTCACCAGCTTTTAAGGCTCGACCGCACTCATCAATAGACATTTCGTCCAGCTCTAAAGAGCATGTAACGAAGGGATTGCCGCAAGGCTAACCCCCCCTTCAATTTTACCGGTTACACCATTTACAAGGGTATGTAATTGCTCACTCGTATCACTTTGAAAGGTAATACACGCTTCGTGTCCATACTGTCTTGGAGCGAAGACAATACGCCTCTTAGAGGCCGGGACATTCATGTCCCTGGGTTTTCCAGCCTGTATTGGTTCTATACAAGACATCGTGTCTAATTTGACATCCGACAAGGAGTTAGGTAACTCAACTTCCTTATCCAGCGAACGTTTACGTGTCGCTTCACGTGCATTAGGAGGGTTTGATCCAAAATGCCCTGGCGAACCGCCAATAGTGTCACTATTGACACTCATTGTGATGCCATCTCGGCCGACCACACTCGGTGGACTTAGACGTGCCACTCCACGTATCTCAGGGATATTGCACCCTTGAGGTCCTGGCGAACCGCCAACAGTGTCACTACTGACACTCAGTATGATGCCACCTCGGCCGACCATACTCGGTGGACTTAGACGTGCCACTCCACGTATCTCAGGGATTTGCACCCTTAATAATTCGGCCTTAGGCCAACAATGCTTTCAGCATTTAGTGAATCGTTATTATAACGAGTGTCACCGACGGAGTACGTGCCGTTCCACTTATTTCTGCTGAGTCGGGTTCAGAATTAATGTTTTTAACATTAGAGTTTATTAACTCAGACATGCCAGTGTCTAAAACACTGACAGACTCATTCAATGATCCGCGCCAATAGCGCTTTTGTTGCCTAGAAAGGAGGGTTCATGATTTTCCAAAACTTTGCTAGGAACATTGCGCATGGCGCCTAAGGTCTTAGACCTCCAATCGATCCATGGCTCATGGTGTTCGAACCAGGCCATACCAACGATGAGATCATATCTCGAATCCAAATCAAGAACGAGACAGCGCTCCATACTGTCAAAGTCCAGAAACGTTATACCTAAGTGCAATGGAACTTTGGGAACAGTGACTTGAGTCCCAGTCGCTAAGCGAACAGTGATTGTATCACCTTCGTGCGCTTTAAGCGCCTCAACGTATTGTTGACTTCCTTCAACGGAAAGGCGTCGAGCATAATTGCAAGACGATCCTGAGTCAATTAAAATTGACCACGGCTTATCAAAGCCCTTTATAGTCGCTTGAGTGACTAGCAAGCCAGGCTTGTACTCTCGCCCCGTGCCATTGAGCACAGAGCTAATTGGGGCTAGGTTCTGTTTATTCTCACCTCTTGGAGGTTCAACAGAGCCTAGGTCTTCCCCAGTTGGGCGCCCCGCACCTACTGGGCATCGACGTTTTCCCGCACCGTACCAGATCTCTGGTATAGGTCGGAGTTGGAGCTCTTTCGAGCTATACGCGAATTTCGAAGAGGGCAGACAGGGCGTTAATGTTTCGTGCTTCCACACATATAACATCTACGGATGGTCTTATGCTGTTCTACAGCTTGAAGAGACTCTTCTCCTTCCTCAACGAGGCTTATATCCGTAAATTCCGCTCTATTAGACGGAACCCATGTGCTCGAAGAGCTTGGTCGGTAGTCAGGCGTGCTAACGCGAGCAGACTTAAAGTCAAACTCGGCGCGTAGCGCTATGGCAACTGCCTCTTCGAACGTAGCCGGATGAGATCGGATCAATTCCGTCGGGGCAACGCCCTCCTTGAGGCCCCCCATAAAGATGGTCACTACAATTGCTTCTTGCACCGGGTCTTGATGCATAGATGCAATGAGAGTTCTCAACTCCTGAACAAAGTCCACTAGGGTTCTTTTACCCTGTCGAGTCGCTGGGAGCCGTGCTCGCATGCGAAAAGCCTGACCAGGCGGTGCAAACATGCTGGTCATTTGCTGTTTCAACTAATCCCATGAGGGAAAAGCGTCGTTTATGGACGTGCTGCACGACAGTGCCCACTCCATGGCTCTTCCTCCAAGTTTGGAAATGACCATAGCCACCTTTTGCAGTTCTGTTAAGAACAAGGCGGAATCAATGGACATTTCCATCTGCTTAATCCAAAAAGGGATATTTTCTCCCTCTTTTCCCTCAAATGTCTTCACATTTACAGTTAGAAGGCGGGCCTTCGGCTCTAGTCAGGTACAGAGATGTACCGGGTTGGCATCGATGCCGCTAAATGATCCTGTACCTGACCGATCAGGGAGGCTTCGTACCGCATGAAGGCTTCAAGCCTTGCATGCAGGACCTATGGTCCCTGGGAGATAATAAATTCCACGTGCTCAAGCCCGAATAAGGTTTTGAGCTTGTCATAAGCGGCGCATTGCGCTTCTGACAATTCTGGATTCTCTTCCATTTTCGTGAGAAATTAGTCTTGTAAAGACTCAGGCGTAGATTGACTACAAGTGCTACCAGGTGTAGCGGAGCTACCTCGCTCCTAAAGTCAGAGGAAGACTTTCAGACTCAGAGAGTCACTTAGTTCTATTGAACCGTAAAGTAAAAGTACCACAACAACGGTCCTCCAACCGATGTATGCCCCATTACAGTTTGTCCCCATAATTCTCCATGATTAATCGAACGATTAAAAAAATCAGAGTATTCTAACAAGTGCCAATTATATATTTTTATATTTATTAAATTATTTATCAAAAGCTGTGGATGCGTAATTTCTTAGTATTTTCGTCACGTAATGGCGACTAAAGAGGAATTATGGCAGCAGATGTTGCACGACTGCTCCGTCCGCTCAAGACTACCGGTAGCGAATCTGCTAGTGGTAGGTGACATTGAAAGTGGCAAGTCAGCACTATTGGAGAGGCTAGATGAGGTCAAATCGATGCACTCAAATTCGGCGATCGAGACTCACGCCGTGGACACACTAATGGCCTTTAAAATACTTGACGTGCTGGACCCACGCGCCAAAGAAGATGGAGATGGCTCCTCTGGTAGCTATAAGTGGCTTAGCAAGCTGTGAACAATGGAGATCTGACGGTTTTACTTTGTATCAAGAGGACGTGATTGCGCATATTGGCACATGGATTCTTAATGACTTGGGCCTAAAGGATCTTATCAAAATCGCATTGAAGCCACAGTCTCTGCAAAATGTAAAATCGATATATATTTACCTTTTGCAAGAGAGAATTGCTTAATGGAAAATGGGACTATCGATCTGTTTATTAGACAGTTATAGCGATTGTGCTGGATCTATCGCGGCCCTGGACAATAAAAAGTGCGCTTGATCTGTGGCTTTCAGCGCTGGAGGGAGAATTGCTGGGGCAGATTAATGAGTTGGCACCTGACGCCAGGAACAATTTATACACGGCTAACAAGCAGCACATTTTGACCTATGAAGACCCGGTACAAATTTTTCGAGGCATCTCTGCAAGTTGTGATGTTATTTAATTCTTTAGGGCTTATTGGCTTTCAGACCGTTGACCACTCTGCGCCCAAGCTAATTGACTCGACAAATGAATTCGTATGCAAAATTGTATTGCAATGATAATACCCATTTTACATACACCATCTGCTTAATTTTTAGATGGAAGAAGGAGTGTTGTCGAAGAATTTAGGTGTTCCTCTGGTATTTGTTGTGGCTAAGGCTGACGTACGTACAAAATACGAAATGGGCTTACACACTTATACGATGTAATGGCATTGTTATAGCTGTGTCCAGAAAACTCAGTAAAGATGGATTACGTCGAATTTACCTTGCGTCAATATGCAATTCGATGTAAGATATTAATGCTCTTGTATTATTTCAACACAACTTTAGACGTTTTGTGCCCGTACAAATTCTAGACGGCGCGTCGTTGGTCTTTACATCCGCGAAGACAGGATCAAACGTGGACCGACTTCGCAAGTATATTCTGCACCGAGCATTTCCAAGCCACTTTAAGTTTTCAGAGTCACCGCAACTTGTCGATCGCAGTTGTATTTTCATTCCATCAGGCTATGACTCCATCTCATTGGTAAACCAGAGTCTAGCCGGAGCTCAAGCTCGTTGGCCGTCTGACAAGCCATTCGACAAAATAATCCCTGCGCCTACAGAAGAAACTGAAGACACAGCATCTTTAATTGCTGCTGAAATTTGTGTGGATAGCCACGAGAACTGGCTGGAAAAACTGGAGATGACTGCAGGCGCTGGACTGCAAGAGTTGCAAAAGCAAAGCATTGAAGCGAGCAAAAAGGCAGAGCAGGCTGCAGTTGCTCGTCGCGCTGCAGCTGATCGTCGAAAGCGCGAGGATGTGAGCTCGAAGCATTTGCAAAACTTCTTCAATAACTTGCTCAGTCGGCCCGAGAAAACCAAAACATCTCGGTCGATAAGTGACAAGAAGGTATATTTCATGACCGCAAAGTAAACTTAAAATACATGATGTAATGCTGAATTTATTGTAATGCAAATCAAATGCAGAAGGAAGAAAGTGAACAGTCGCTGGAAGACCAGGAACATTGAAGCCTAAGCTGTGCCTATTCTAAATTGCTTTAAAATTTTGCAGCCGAAACGTTTGCTCGTCCTGATAATAAATATATCGTGTTTACGCAGATCGCATTGAAAAAATGAAGGACCTAAATTTTAAGCTTGAGCTCAAAGGCTTGAAATCGCCAATTACAATAGTCAACATTAAATCCAAATAATATTTTTGGCACGTAATGCTTGTGCGTTTGACAGAAAACCGTGGGCGACAATTCTTTATTTTGACACGTGCATTAATATCAAAAATTACGTTAATTTCTTCTTTAATGTAACAATTTGAAGTTTTAAGTTTATCAGGAAAGTGCATTTGATCAAGCGACGATTTTTGAAAATGTAATAGATTCATCGAAATGGCCAATTTATATTGCACGTGGAACTATTAAACTGTAAATGCATCTCACATTCTTTGGCAGACCGCAAGCAGCAAATATTATCATTAAAAATCTATTGAATAGTGTCCGTCGTGCTGCTGTTACGTCTTTTGCTTTTTCTTCGCCAAAGTTTGGTTGTCGATCATCATCTTCGTCTGCCCATTCATTTTTGGTGGCAATTTAGGGGCGCGGCCCAAAAATCGCGCAATTCGCGGCGTCACCGCGATTGTCACCCCTAAACGTAAGGGCTCTGTAAATTTAGTCACAATCCAAGCCAGCAATAGCGTGCCTGTCTTAGAGTTTACGCGTTCTATCTCCAGGTACTGCGCGATGCCCCAGTCTTCGGCAATCTTGACCAGCCTAACAAGTTCGGAACACGCTGATAAGCTAACCCATTCAAGCATTGACAACGCTAGGCGCTTACTTATTTGTAGATGTAACGAGATTGAAGTTCTCATCTGACCGCCTCTCCATCTCCAAGTGAGAGCCTTTGGTCGTGCGCAACCAGCCCTGGTCAATGGCCAGGTATATGGAGCCTAGTACGGCGCCATACATAGTCATGTATGTTCCAATGGCTACAACACCATACTTCCGCCACAAATCCTTTAAGCGCCCTACATGTGTCAATTCTGCAGCATCAGAGGCTACGTGGTCGTGTGAAGATTTAGACGCGGACGAGCTGGTGCGGCAGATGGTTGGAGGAATTAATGATGGCGGGGATCGGACAGAAGGTGGCCGCTGAACGAAGAAATAGGCGTATTTGTTGCGCGATATGACAAGCGCATTTTTCGGCACACGGAACGAGGATGTTACGAGCGTGACAGCTCTACGATAAGCAATCATTGAAAGCGAACAGGGATTTCAGTAACTCGTAAAAAAAAATTTGATTTGTTAAGACGAACAATTAGTTGACACATTTTTTACGCGAATTGAAAATTGGTAATAAACAATTTTCCACTAGAAGTCATCCTCGATGCTTTCAAAGGCTTCATCAATTTTGTCCCACAAGGTGTTTGCTGTAGTAAATCGATTTGTTGAAGGACCAATCTCGAATCGAACAATCTGCTGCTTAGCTGGAACGTGGATACCTAAATAAATAATCATAAAATCTTTATTGTCTCGGCCTAGCCAAGACGTTCAAGGTGCTTACTGCCAGCAATTTGCGAGCCATCAAATTCCCACAGAATGCCCGTAATTGAGGCGTAGAGGCCCATCTGGTTCCTGATAACGGACCATATAAAAGCAAGAGCATAAGCAGAATATTGCATACAGGCAGCTATTTTTTACCGTACTTAGCTTCCGGGATGTCGTTTTGATGTTCAGCATTGAATCTTACCAACCCCTGTTTCGCCTCATCATATTTATCTAGCAGCACGTCCAACGACTCTTTCGATGTTGTATTGTCCCCAATGACACAAAGTTAAGAAAACAACGTTTTTTGAATTGTAAGACATATAGATATGCAAAAACGTAGGCAGTAAAGGATATTGTTCGTTGAGGCGAAAGCGGTCCAGCTGCACGGACATATTTCGCTTGATGGCGTCAAGCTCCTGAAGCTTCTTGCTGAGTTGCTCGTTGCGTTGCTTGGCCATTAGCTCCTTTTCTTCCCACTCGTTTAAATTTGCGCGCAGATCTATTATATCACATTACGATAATTAGAGAAGCGCATGCAATTTTTCTACATCCATACGTGCGAGCTGTCGCTGTGCCGAACTCTGGTGACTATGAAATGTGGAGGCGATGTCCTTGCGCTTCTGCACAAGCGTGCGCAGTCGCGCTGCATCTTTCAGCGCATCATTGTGAAACAATCCTTCTAATTGGCCACAGATCTCCTGCACCTCGGCCCACGTCGGCTCGTTAAAAGCACTACCAATGACGCTAGCACGCTTTCTTTCCATTCTATGGATTTTTAAAATTTGTCTTTTAAACAACGATAGCCGTCGTAGAATTAAAGACTGCCCGCTTGAAAATGTCATTTAGGACGCTGCTAGAGGCGGCAATGGGGACCGAGCAGGAGCTGTCACACCTTGAAGCAGATCGTATTGATGCCCAATTGGACTTGCTGGACGATCATTATCGAGACTCGGGTGAAAGCGACGATGCTTACGTCCCGCCGTCCAGTGAGGACGACAACGATGGCGTGGGTGAAGAAGAGGAAATGGACTCAGACATTGAGCGTCAGCTGTGGGGAAATTTTCGCAAGCGAAAAAGCAACGGAGGTGGTAAAGGTCGAAGGCGCCGACGTGGCGGTCCCACGGGCAAGCGCAGCGTCACGGCCACCAAAGTGCCCCCGGAGCTGGCGAATGTGTTGGGCGAAGCAAACATGTTGTACGCTTCTCACCAGTACGATGAAGCCATCGCACTGCTTAAGGACTTTATAAAGAAGGCTCCGACTATTCCAGACCCGTATCATACGCTGGGTATGATTTATGAAGACCGAGAAGACCGGATTAAGGCCCTACAATTCTTTTTAATTGCTTGCACGCTGACGCCGCAGGATGCCGAGTTGTGGAAGCGAGTTGGGCGGATCGCGAAGGACGAAAAGAATTTTGATCAGGCGCTATTTTGTTTCAGGAAAGCAAGTAGTGCAGACCCGAAAGATAAAGAGGCGTTGTTCAGTTATGCCGAATTGTGTCGAGAACAAGGCGACAATCGCAGAGCAGCTGAAGTGTTCAAAAAGCTGACAGTGCTTATTCCAGAGGATTTGTCGCTGTGGATCCAAATTGCTGAAGCTTACCATTGCAATGAGCAGGAAGATGAAGCAGTGGATGCTCTCACGAAGTGTATAGAAAAGGCGGTGACGCTGGATCCGTCGCGGCACCAGCACTCGTCGAAATATGAGCTCAATGCTGTCAATATGCTCGCTGATTTGTACATAACACTTAAGAAGTATCAGGAAGCTATTGATGTAATAAATCACCTCCACGCTCGATATGCCTCATCTCAAGATCCTGATCAACTGGAGGGTGACCCTGGAGGCTTACCACTTGATATTGCTGTAAAATATGGCATCTGTCACCTGTTCAAGCGGGATTTTGCTACAGCTGATTCCATGTTCACGCATTTGTTCGCCCAGGATGTGGATGTATTCGGGGATCTGTACCTCGATGTGGCTGATGCATATATCGCACTGGGAGATCGAGACCGAGAGGCTGCATTGATTCTACAGCGGTTATTAAGCTGTGTTGAATTCCCTGTTGAGCAGATCTTGATAAAGTATGCCGCATGTCATGACCGTTCGGGCATTTATGACGTTGCTGTGGAATATTATGAAAAAGCTTTGGCACATCAGCGGGACTCATCGGACTTGTCTGTAGATCCTGAATTGATGTTGCAAGCCATGCGAGCCACCCGAAAGAATAGTAGACCATTAAAGGGTATTCAGTTGCTCAAAGAGTACTTACCTGAGGCGATGCATCCTCCAATTCGACCTTACTGGATTAACACTTTCCAAAAAAGTAAAGATCGAGATTGTGGATCAGCACAAGGTGACGAAATCCGAAAAGATGCTTTAGTTAACGGAGACAGTGATGCAGACGAACTTGAAGAAGAAGCAGATGATGACGAAGACCTCGAAAATCAAACTCGAATGGAGATTGCTCACGATCCTTCTTTGTCGGTCAATGCGATGGAAAATGGTATTCGTTTGAAGCTATTAATCGAGTATGGTCAATTAAAAAAATTATCCGGCGAGCCGGAAGTGCTGTGCCAGGTTGGCATCCCAATTATCCTCACTTCTTTAGGCCAAACTTCATTTCGATTGTCCGGTCGTGTAAGGAAAACACTTGCCGAAGCTCAGGATGTAATTACTGAATGTGATGCACAGTCAATGGGGTTCCAACTTTTAAAATTTGAATATTTGGTCGATATAACGGATGCAAAACAGCGCGAGTCTTTCATTGGCATTGTTATACGTGTTGCACAGCAAATTGTTATTTCACGAGTTCTTGGCGAACAACATTACTACAACTTAGTCGTTGATGTCGCCCAGACTCTCACTGAGTTAGGCAAGTATGTGGCAGCAATTGAGCTATTGACGGATGTCAATACGTCGAACAAAATTTCCAAGCCTGCGCTGCGATTTGAGCTACGATTTTTAGCACTTGTCATTGCCCTGGAGTTTAAAGAGAGCCGTATGGCGTACGAATGCGCGCGCTTGAATATAATGGAGGACCCTCACAACCTTGGCTATTGGAATTTGTTCTCGCGCGTCATTGCCATCACAGGTGTATTTTCATGGCATCAAAAATTTCTAGCGAAATTGTTACGAGATGATCCTGAGAGCTACCCCGCCATTCTACTTGCTGGCCACCAGTCATCCGCGTGGGATATCGCGTCGCTGACCGTGGGCGAATTGACGCTTGCTCATCAGAAACACACAAATGATCCACTTACACTATTCTGCATCGGCCTCGCATTTCTGTCCGCTTCAATGCAGCGAACCATTAATGACCGTCAGCACACCGTTGCAAAAGCATTCGCATTCCTGCAGCAGTACGAGCAGACTCGGATAACTGCCCCTAGTGATATCAATTCGAAATTTCGTCAAATTGAGGCTTGGTACAACATAGGTCGCGCCCACCAGCAACTCGTACGTCCCATTAATTTACTCTCTTTGCTTTGGTAGATTACAAACTGGTCAACCACTTGGTCATGACGGCTTTTTTTTATTCGTTTGGCTCCAGGGTTTATTTCACTTGGCAATTCCAATGTATGAGCGGGTGCTGCGCTTTATTGAGGAGAGCAAAGAGCTAAAGCGGAACGTTCCGCCAGAGTATATGATATGTCGAGAAACAGCATATAACCTGTCGCTCATATATAAGCAAAGGTGTGTTTCAGACAGATATCGTAAAATAGCTCTCACTGATCAAAATTTGGTTTTGTAATGTATTGCAGTGGCGCCAACGACTTGGCCAGATACCTCATCGCGAAATATTTAACGATTGAGTAACCTGTCAGTTTAGCTAAATATATAGGCTATTATGCGCACCGTGTGCTGGTGCGTGGACTTCTACGCTGAAATCATATCGTGCTCAATATCTTTTTGTGCCGACAACTGACATTGCTACGCTTTAAACTTTCAGCTTCGCGCTTAGTGCTTCGCTGCCGCAAATGTAGCACGGTGCTGACGAAATTACATGTTTTAGAGATAATATATATTTCATTATATAATATTCACTAACAAAAAACTATTTAAGCCTACAGCACCGCCCCTCTTTACATTATAGGTAATATGTCAATTGTTTTTATTTATCCGACGAAAATATGTCTTCGGGTACTAACCCGCTAGCAACCCACCACTAAGTTTGGATTTACAATTAGGAAATTGTAACGGGGTGTCCGTTATATAAATACTATTTCCTACACGAGGGGTAATAAATATTATTTATATATAAGACGAAATAAATAAAGAAGTACAAAATTATTATCCTTTATTAATTTTGAATAAATAGTTCCAATATTAACAAATTGGATATATTTAGGCACCAAGACAATAGTTCTGTTAATTGGTTGATTTCAGTTTAAATCAACTTCGGCAATCATTAAAAGACACGATTGGACGGTGCGCAAGGAGGCACTTTACAAAGTTTTATATTATTATATTAAATACAGTAGATGGAAGATTGTTACGTAGGAACTTGATATTCTAGTACAGTTTTACCTATTCCCTTAACTAAAGCCTTAGTATTGACCTCTAGTAGCTAAGAGTTCTTAGCTACTTGTAACCTTCTCTGCACGTCAGTGTACGTGTAGCAATCGAGGCACCCAACTTCACTGTTGTCAGTTTAGGTTTGCTGTTATCAGTCCTAGCGAAAGGTGCCCCGTTACAGAGAGGATATTTTAACCCTTTGATACGGTTGCCGGTTGTACTCCCGATCAGCATCGGGTTTCAATGCTTTTATTCTAGGTATTTCCAAACTATCATTACTTTTACTGCTCAATTTAACGCATGTCTTAAATTATCTTGTGTGCGTGACATGTTTTGCTTACCTCGGCCCTGCCAAGCTGTAGAGAAGACATGTCAAACTTTGATTACGATTGAGTTCATGGCTTTTAAGACACGTAGGAGCTTCTAAAAAGTTTGACAGACTAAGGAAGCCTAATCACCCTTCATCTTGCGAATTAGCTGAAAGTATTGTAATGCCGCTAGTGGCCGTCGCGATAGCGACGTCCTAACAGGCACGCCTCAATTATTGCAAGACCACGTGGTCCTCATGGATAGAGGCAGCTAAGTGAAATGCTTAATGCCCCCACGACTGACTGACAAATCAAAAATTGACCTGTCCCTGTCGTCAAATGATATTAATGAGCAGCAGCACGAAGACATCTTGTAGCCGGTCGCGGTCAGAGGAGTCAGTTGATTTCTGCTCCGAATATACACCCAAACACGGCGTCGTCGTTCCGTCAAATACAGCCTTCTGTTTTACCTTTTAGCGCCAGTTCAATTTATCTCGGCGCAAGCGCCTTTAGGTCTACGTGGGAAGGATCCCGATATGGCTTAAGCAAGCCAACGTAATACACTGGGTGTGTACGCAGCTTGCTATGAAGGTTTAGCGTTAAGCTAGGCCCTTCTTGGCCACGACCGTAAATTGTCCAATAAAGCGCGGGCGCACTTGCTTTTGAAGACCGCGGAAACCCAAGTGGTAGGTCGGTCTCCGACCAAATAAGAATTAATACAGCTTCTGCCTTTTGGCATCTGCTTGTTCTATTTGTTTGTCTTGGCTATCAGCCATCGTATCCCTTACATGTCTTAAGACACTAAATCGCGTCGCGAGAAAATCGCCTACTTGTTTCCGAACGGTAACATGGCTGATATCAGCAAGCCTATCGGCTAATTATCCCCCACCAAGCCCTGAACCACGCAGTGGTATCGTTAATGGAACGCGTGGGTGGGTAAGACCGTTTACATAGAACGGAGTATAGCCTGTAGAGACATGAACATCATTATTTAACGCAAACTCCACCACTGGGAGCATTGAGCTCCAGCGCTTTGGTGTCTGAGCATACACGCTGCGTAAACCGTCTTCAATAGATTGATGGGTTCAGTTTGACCATTGGTCTGTGCATGGTCCGCAGTGGACATATCCAATCTGGTGCCAAGCACTCGGAAAATGGATTTCCAGAATTTACCCGTGAAAGGGGGTCCCGATCAGAGACAATTGCCACTGGCAAACCATGTTGTCGATACACGCGATCGATAAACAGCTTAGCTGTACTCTCGCCTTCATGGAATCCGGAACGGCCGCTAAGTGAGCCATTTTGCTCAAACGGTCAACAAAGACCACTATGCCAGAGTTACTGGCCGAATCTTTCGGTAGACCGAAAATAAAATCCATACTAATAGACTCCCAACAACCTATGGGGACGGGAAGACTTGCCAGTGGCGCAGCAGCATGCGCCGAGGGTTTAACCCGTTGGCAAGGTTCGCATGTGCGAACTTACGTGCTAACCCATTTACAAAGTTTGGGCCACCAACAAATCTGGCTTACAGAGCCGCAGGTCTTTTCTCTACCGAGATGACCACCAAGGACAGTATCGTGTGCCTCATAGAGGATTCGGTACTTCAAATCCTCATCATGAGGAACAACGACGCGCAAAGGATCCGCAGCGTCCGTGCAATAGAGTAACAGGTCGTTATCGATAGAAAATCGATGTAATCTTGCGCTCAAACGTGCCGACAATTTAAAACCTGCTGGTGCTCTTTAAAGATCGTAGCAGAGCTACACACTGCTCATCCTTGGCGTAAGCCCAACAAATTAATTTAGCAATAGGCGACATTGTAGTCGCTAAATGAAATAGCTAATAATCCGTCCTGCGTGATAATGCATCGGTCAAAGCATTCTGCTTGCCAGGCTTATACCTCACCTCGTAGTTGCATTTGGCGAAAAGGATAGCCATCGGGCCATTCTCTGTGAGAGATGGGGCGACTTAGTCGCAGTGCGTTATGAGGCGTGACCTATATATCAGAAACGGCTTAGAGCCGAGCAGATGAACACTGAATTTGACGAGAACATACTTCATACCAAATAACTCTTTGCAATGAAAAGCACAGACTTGACCGTAATATTATGAAGCGACCAAAAAAGGTTGCGTCATGCAAGCGAAAGCCCGCGTGGAAGAAGTGTTACTCGTTTTCATCTTTCCAGTACTACAGACCTGGTTTGTCGTGCATACTGACCGTCAATTGAGCAACAATTGACAGATTTGTCATCGCTTTCATTTTAGAGATTTTTGCGCAGCGGGCGGCTACCACGTCGTCACACCTGAACACTAGGTTAAACAGCGTAGTTGATTAATGAGTCAAATGTGCTTTTGAACGGAGTCTGCGCGAATTACGTCGCTAAATACTGCGATGACCAGTTGCATGGATCGCGACTGCTTAAATTTTTTTTGACTGAATACTCGGGTTACTAGAGGCCTTGGCTCACGCTTGGCCGAGATAGAATAGTTTGCTTGCCTTTTCTCGCCAATTATACCTGCATAAAGTGACGTTAATCTCATGAACCTGTTTTGGCTTATCTTCAAAGCGCTGTCTGATTGAACACTCACGGGCTTCCATGACAGCTTTTATTTTGGTTGTACACTACCCAAGCTTTTATTAGCCAACGCTTCAAGTCTTCTACCTGCAGTCATAACCAGCCCTAAATTGCCTACCTAGGACACTTTTAAGCCAGCATTACCTGCGTTGTTAGAGTGGCCCCACCAAATGAGTTCCGTACAGCATCATACATTTCTGTCAAACCCCCTAGAGTCGACCTCTTTATTTAATTAGTGGAACGGAAGTAGGGACTATGTTTAAACAAAAGTGTAAATAGGGGGATTTTCGCCTGGAGACAAAAGTCTATCTTTGCAGGATGTAACGGGGCGCTACGACTTGTACTGTTCCAGTACAAGTCCACTTCGCACTGCTTCAGTTGCGAGTGGTGCCTTACGTTAAGTGACGTACACTGTACGTGCAGAGGAAGACTTCTCTTAAGACAACTAGACTTAAGAGGGTAACAAGAAAACTGTATTAAATATAGTTAAGTGTCTCTTGTTCTATCTTTGTAAATGCTAACTTAATTATAATCTAATACTAAACATGTAAATGAATTCTTATCTCTATCTTATCTGTAACTCTCTTTGATAACTCCTGCAGCTGATTAGTCTGCGGAATAAATAGACATAATGGCCTATACCTATTTATGGATAAGAATTCTAAGTATTACTATATAAAGTAATATCCTCTAAATATTATCTACCTTTTAGATAATATATTAATTAACAACTTTTAAGTGTTAATTTCATGTTACGGTTACATCACCCCTCCCTTAAACGACAATCACTCTGAATGTCATTGGATGGAGTGGTCGCTATGTGACCACTTAATTTTTAAAACGATGTTGATTGGTCAGATCCATAATTTTAAATTCCATCGCATGAAGGATCAACTCATGCGGGGTGACGATAGTGTTGCGCCTTCGGCTGCGGTTCGTGCAGCCGCGGGTGACGCACTGTTATCTCTTGCGGCAGACGGAACGCTGATATTCGTCAGGCGGCTGACTATGAGCCTTCGAATGAGAGGGCTCATCTGATAGACGAGTAAACAGTCTATTTGGATCCGACGATGAGGATGATCTCTCATCGCCCGTACGATCTCCCATACGGTCACCTGCACGTGTCTCTATGCAAGGTGACGACGATGGCGTAAGCCATCGTAAGAAAAGTTTTTGTGGTACCCCTGCTTCAGTGGGTACCACTCAGGGGAGTGAAGACAGTAAAATGTCTCATCTCGCCCCTGAAAAGAAGCCGTGGCTTTTGCCAGAA
>NC_090620.1:1766888-1770134 GCF_004359215.1 Bremia lactucae
CTTAAGACAAGTAGACTTAAGAGGGTACAATGAAAACTGTATTAAATATAGTTAAGTGTCTCTTGTTCTATCTTTGTAATGCCAACTTAACTATAACCTAATACTAAACATGTAAATGAATTCTTATCTCTATCTTATCTTGTAACTCTCTTTGATTACTCCTGCAGCTGATTAGTCTGCGGAATAAATAGATATAATGGCCTAACCTATTTATGGATAAGAATTCTGAATATAACTATATAAAGTAATATCCTCCAAATATTATCTACCTTTTAGATAATATATTAATTAACAACCTTTAAGTGTTAATTTCATGTAACGAAACACCCCGTTACACAGGACGCACGCAGGTGTGTCGGTGTGTCCGCAGCGATTTCCTTAAAAAATTAAGTCGACATATAAAAATATCTTTATATATTTTAGCATTTAATTCTACTTCAATATTGTCAACAAAATAATAGAAATAGCAGCTTCAAATAACATTGTAAGCTTCTTCAGTATTTAAAGATATTTCTAATCAATTATTGAACAAAAATATTTTTAAATACTGAAGAGCAATTATTGATCAAAAATATATTTTAATACTGAAGAGCTTACAATGTTATTTAAGCTGCTAATTTAATGATTTTTGTTTTTAAACTTAGGTTTAATTTCATTCAAGCTTATTGTATAATGATCGTTTATCTAGTTCATCTAACATTGTGTACTTGTATTGTATGAAATATTGATAGTCATTAGTCTCAATAGGCTCCATAAGCTCTTGGCGCAACTTGAAGGAGTTCGAATAACGCCTCCCCACGACACGCTTTCCTGCTGTAGTAACGTTGCGCACGAAGACCGTGTATATGGTATATCAATATCCCTTACCACCTCCTTCAAAGCACAATCATGTCGCTGCTCTCAAACTCCTTTGGGGCCGTAATCGCAACCGAGATGGAGTCTTCATCAATCATTTGCCAACCACAACGAGAAGCGCGATGTAAAATGCGGACCGGTGGACACACTGCAAAATGCTAATCGTAACTATGCGCAACCGATTAGCAGTCAAGCGTGCAAATCGACTTCGCGGACCTCGTCCTTAGACTCTGACGGCACGACAGACTGTTAGTAAAACACAACCCCTAAACCAAATTCGGAATCGGGACTGTGTAACATTAGGCAACTTACACAAAACATCGCAACTCTGCCGCCTTCCAAGCACGATTGTCTGTCTGACAACTTTGGATGAGTCCGAAGTTCATGATTCCGATTAAAAAAGCTGTTGCGAAATAAAAAAGTTATTTACTGAAGGTGTATTTACATAACGAAGTGCCGATGGCACGCTCAGGGGGTTCATCGTCCTCATAGGCTGTAATTATGGATTTTTCGGGTGAGGTACGTTTACTAAAAAGGTGAGGTACATATACCGGCACCCTTTTTTAATTATACAAGTTATAGTAAAACATAATACATGTACTTAAATATTTGCATCTTTTATCGTTGATTCTAACTCAAATAATTTTAACAACAAAATTTGTGGATGAGGTTTATATCAAAAATTCGTGCACAACTGGGATGAAAGGTGTTTAGCGCAATCAAGTGTATACTTGGACAGGTTGAGCTATGCGCCAGACCTGTCGCAGTTCTCCGCCATAACCATAATCTGGGCTTGCAAGTTCGCCCATTAGCTACCCAGAAGCTTCGAGTTGTCGACAAAGAACGTGCTCATGGCGGTGTTGTAAGCGTTAAGACACACGCCAATATTCCACATGAACCGCAGCAGGTTGCCAAGAGGCTCGATGAGCAGTATAAATAGGAGCGCAGACAACAGATCGCATTGCTTCACGGGTTGAATACAACGCGGAATGAATGCTCTGCTTGACGACAAGATACGCTTGAGGAACCGCGTAAACGCAGCTGGATCCATTGCGTAAGCTGCTTATCGAAACCCGTCCGAGTTGACTCGACTAAAATATTTCTCGAAACCCAGAGAAACAGCGCGTACAGATCTTCCCCTTCTCTTGTCACAAGGTCGTGCACGTCAGCGTGAAAGCGATAGGAGAGATGGATTAATCGAACTTTGATGAAGCCTTTCTGTATGGATACATCAAATCAGCTAGATCGGGCTGTACTATAGCGCTTTCGCCATGGCAGAAGCTCACACTGTATTCTAGGTGATCGCTAGAATGCTTCGCCAGCAAATTCATATTAGTGTGCGAAAAGCGACTCCTGCATATATATATATGTATATATATGTAGTCTATCCTAGGAAGAGAACCAGTAAATAGTCGCATGGTGTCATAATAAGTTTTCCATGCACACGAGGCAACTGCCTACTTGGGTCATAGCGCAGGACGGGAAAAAAACAGCCAAATCTAGAATTAATGGGACTGTTCAAGTCGCCCAATATCAAGTATGTCGCATTATCTTCGAACTCCTCGGATTACAAACTCGATAAAATGTTGAATTTCTTGCCGGCCGACGGGTGCATACACGTTGTGAATATAAATACGGGAGCTCGCCCGATAATCAACTTTCACGACAAAGTAGCGACCGGCGTTTGATCAGCCAGATATATCGACAGCCATCTCAAAGCAAGGAAAATCGGGGCGGAGAGAACTCCATTGCTTCTTCCTCGTATAGGTCGATGCTGCAGGTAGTTTGGGTTGTTCACAAAGAAAGACCTTGTGCTTAAATATCGAGTCTAGATAAATATTACAGTTGGATATATTTGTAACGACACCGACGTTTATTTCTTGAACACACGACACTGAGCAATCGGAGAGCATGCTTTATATAAATAGGTGGCCTTTCTTCTCAACGTCGTTCGCACACAATTCGAGCACTGGCGTTGCTCAATATTGACCAAGCCTTGAATGTTTTAGTAATTACGAGCCAAACTGCTACTCTCTCCAACTCGCCATTTACAAAAATGGAGCTGGAGCACCCAAGAGTCTTTCGGGAAAAAGTTATCGAGCTTGCAAATTTCTTCAAGGTCGTCCAACAAATAACCTTGCCATTGAGCTTCGCTCCGTTGCTGTATGCAGAGCAGCCCGAAAAGTGATGGCGCGAGACGCAGGAACGAATTTGGATGAAAATTTACGCGTAGTGCGCTTGGATCCATGTCCCGTGATGTTCTGGATCCGTAGTCCTTTTTGGAAAGTGTCGATGCAATCAATATGTAACGGGCTAAAGTTGCCCTAATGTTACACAGTCCCCATTAAGTACATTTGGTCCTTAAGGGGATGGTCAATTACTAAATAATAG